>NC_081436.1:6244576-6474576 GCF_949786415.1 Peromyscus eremicus
CAGTAAATAAATTTTAAAACTCGGGGTGGGAGGGGAGTCCATTCACAAGGTGGTGGAGCATGGAGGTAGAGAGTGTCACACCCATCTCCTAAGACAGCAGACAGTCTTAGAATACCTACCTACGGAATGAAAAAAAAAGGCTAGAGTTGGGTACGGCTCTGTGTTGTTAAAACTCCCTCCCAGGGGGAGATGTAAGCAATGTCCACCCCTTCTCCTAAGGTCCTAATGACCAACTGAGATACGATTCTGTAGAAGTTCACTCTGGGGAACCCGTGGGTTTATTGGATGCCCTTACAGAGCAAAGATGAGGGGTTCTTTACAGGGGTGTGGGTGCTCCTCCTCTGCCGCAGGCTGGTCCTGGAAGTTCTTATCCAGCAGGGGTGATGGCCTCCCTGTATGTAGTCGCACAAATGGAGCCTCCTTCCTCTTGCCTTCTCTGGTCCACACATTCTAGCCCCTCCCCGAGGCCATGTGCGATTAAGGTAGTGGGAGGAGACTGGATACTTGTCTTAGGGTCTCCCGACCTTCACTGCTGCTCCATGAGGGGATAAGAGCTGTCAGCAAGCCCAGCTTGGACAATCCTTTCGCAAGGGCATACAGATGAACTTCCCGGGATAGTGGTTCATTGGATCAGAAGCTAGTCACTCACAGCATGTTACATCGCTGTAATCCCACGCTCTATCCTCTGTCACCTCTCGAGACCACAAGCCACATGCCACAGGGGAACAGCTGACCAGGAGGCACAGCAGAGGTGGCTGAGATCTCAGGTGAGCATCCTTCTACTGTAAGAGAATATCAACAGGCTCCATTACAGGCGGCGGCTGCTGCTGCTGCTGCTGCTGATGATGATGATGATGATACTGCTGCTGCTGATGATGATGATGATGCTGCTGCTGCTGCTGATGATGATGATGATGATGATGATGAAGGTGGCCATGACTGTTGTTGGAAGACAGCATTCTGTAATAGCCAGCAATAATCAAAATCAGGATGCTGTCCACTCATGGAGTCTCAGAGACTGTGGTTTTATTCTTTGGATGATTCTAGGTCCTTGAAAGATGCTTCTGAGTAGCAGAAGATACACATTTGTAATCACAAGCCTTTCTTTTGGTAAATGCCAGCAGATTAAGATATGGCCAAGGAACAAGAGTTCAGTTTTGACTCTGATGAGCTGAGTCAGGTCCATGGCAGCACCTAATTCTCAGGCTCTGGTGGGGATCCACAAAAGCACCTTGCCCAAGGGCACCCGAAAGTGTGAAATGGTGGGTATCACACATCTTTTCTTCTTTCCTAGAATTTTTATCCAAAGCTTGCATTGCATTGCAGTGTTATTCATTTCCCTGTTCTAGTTTATGATTGGCAGAGCCGATGTTCAGAAAAGCTCTGGATTTTTGCACAGGAATCTTGCTTACCCTCTGCCACTTCTCCAGAACCTATGTTCCAGGCCGTGATCAAATGCTAATCTTCACAACCACCCAAGGAAACTGAAGTTAGGTTGTTATTTTAATAGTTTTTCGGTTAATTCCATGAAGTTTTCTCTGAATGCAATTACATCGTCTGTGTTAAACAATGACCAGCTTTTCAATAGCTACACATTCTCTTTCTTTCTGTTTCCTGCTTTGTGGGTCGAGCTGACCATCATTGAAGCGTCTTTCAATGACTCCTGTAAACGTGCTCCATTGTTTTGTTGCCTACAGTTAGTTTACCAAGGTGGTCCTGACTTCCCTTGAGAGCTGGCCAAGGCAAATGCAGGTTCTTTATTTAATTCTTAACTACTAATATCAACTTTCAGATGGTGGGTTACATACCAGACAGAAAGCACATCTATATGTGTGTGTACACGTCTAGACAGATTCAGATGTCTAAGTGGCTACGCAGGGTGACAGGGGCCACTGCGGACTAGAAGGAGTTCTAAAGACTCCTTACTGAAAGGCAGACAGAAGTGGGGAAGGGAGGTGGGGAAGGGGATTGTCAAGTGAACCCTGCTGGAGGGCTACTGGGGACACTAAGAGAGTCAAGCCTCAGGGTCGAGGTCAACTGTAGATGTTAGGTGTGGGACCATAAAGGCTGTAGAAGGGTAGGACTAGGTCTAGATGGAAGAACAGGTAGGTGGACAGACAGCAGGTCCAGACAGATGAATGGGACTATTAATGGATGGCAACTCAAACAGACCGCATCAACAGGATGGGCTGAGCCAAACTGAAGTCCCAGACTCATTGTGAGTTCTCTGCCTATTAGTCCTTCAGCACATACTGGGTGGCCAGATGACAGGTCAGTGGGGACCATCATGGTGTTAGGTGTCCTCCTTATAGTGAGGATGCTGAACCTTTTCCTTGGTCTGATGTGTTCAGTAAGTTCTTGGGCCTGGATTTCTTGCTAGGATTTTAATTATTTTTGTTACATCTAATTTATTCTCTCTCTCTCTCTCTCTCTCTCTCTCTCTCTCTCTCTCTCTCTCTCTCTCTGTGTGTGTGTGTGTGTGTATGTGTGTGTGTGTGTGTGTGTGTGTGCGCCATACATGTGCATGTCACAAAACACGAGAGAAAGTCAGAGGACAATGTGTGAGAATTGATTCTCTCCTGCCGAATGAGTCCTGGGGATCAAATTCAGGCTACCGGGCTTGGTAACAAGTGCCTTTACCCCCTGAGCCATCTTGCTGGCCCTTGTCTGATAGGATTTTAATACTTGCATGTGGTCCTACAGTCCCAATTCAATAAATCTATAGGGTAGCATCCTTTCTACTTTACATATGTATTTAAAGATTCCTTTTTATTTATTTGTGTGTGTACATGTGTTTATGTGGGTGGGTGCACACATATCTGCTGGAGGGGACACTGGGTTCCTCACAGCTTCTTCTTACACGGATGTTGGGATTCGAACTCCAGTCCTCAAGATTGTGCAGCAAAAGCTCTGAACTTCTGAGCCATGTCTCCAGTCCCCTTTCTATCTTGAAAAATAAGTTACTTATCCGTGGATACTTCCAGGACAGTGCCCACCAGATGGTGTCATTTTCATGCCCACCAACATGCACAGTCATCCCTGTCCTCAAAATGGAGTCTCTCAGGACAAGGCCTAGTGTAGCTGGAGCTTTCTCTTTGTAGCTAGAGTTTTCCTGCCTGGCCAACAGTCAGGACAAATCTCTCTCACCTGCCAGTCCCACAGCCGCTCAGACCCGACCAAGTAAACACAGAGACTTATATTGCTTACAAACTGTATGGCCGTGGCAGGCTTCTTGTTATCTAGTTCTTCTATCTTAAATTAACCCATTTCTATTAATCTATAAGTTGCCACGTGACTCGTGGCTTACCAGTACCTTACATCTCACTTGTCATGGCAGTGGCTGGCAGTGTCTCTCTGACTCCTCCTTCCTGTTCCCAGAATTCTCCTTTCTGCTTGTCCCACCTATACTTCCTGCCTGGCTACTGGCCAATCAGTGCTTTATTTATTAACCACTCAGAGCAACACATTTAACACACCGAACATCCCACAGCAGCCTAGTCTGAAATAGGTCTCTTTTATGCAATATTAGGTAACTTGCAGTGGGACACAGCCCGATCTCAACCGTGTGCAGAGCTAAGTACAAAGCTAGAGGGCAGTTCCCAAGACTCCTCTCTCTTGCCATCAGCTGGAAGCTCAGGGATTTGCCAACACCCTCTGGTTTGGTGTCATCTAGAAAGTCCCAGAGTCCCTGAAAGCTGCCATTAGCTACAGAGGCTGGTCGGCCCCAGGAAGGAGCAGGCAGAGGGGAGGGAGCCCAGCAAGCTCTCAAATGCAGGGTTTTTCTCGTTTCTTCTGTCGTCCTTTATCCAGGGAGCCTGGACGTGCGTGTTGTGATATTTACCTGTGGTACCCATATGTGACAATGTACAGAGACTGTCAGCCCAGGAAGTTCTCCACACCTCAGTGTCCAGTTGTCCGGACTTCACTACATAATATGACTGGCTGAATGATATTTGATCTCTGACTTCAGGTCACTGAGACTGAAGACCCAAAGCCCCCACCCAAAGTCACATGGCAGGTCTTTCCAGTGAGGCCATCTTTGTCCATTGGGCTATCTAGGAGTGGCCAGTCCCCAGCCAGAATGGCATCGACTATCCACTATGACTTGAGACACTCAAGCAAAGAATGACATCAAAGGTTACCCCCCAGGAGCCCCGGATCAAGGTCAGACCTCTTTTGGAGATCGGTGCTTCCCTGCAGAGAGTAGAGAGGAACTGGCCTTCCCTTTCCCCCCATGCAGGGAGGGAGAGAAGGAACTCATACCTTCACTGCCACTCGGCTTTTTGAAAACGTCTCCCACTGTTCTGGAAAATGTCTCCTCTTCCTTCTCCACCTGAAAATAGGACCCACCCCATAGTCGGGGACAGCCCTTCACCAGCCAGCACCACACCAGAATACTCCCGCAGGGTGGTGCTCATCAGCCTCAAGAATAGTGCTGGAGAAATTGCCCTCAATATATCATCCAAATTTCACACAGACCCAAATGTTTCATTTAAGTGTAAAACAAAGATAACAGTATTTTTAGTAAAATGTGCCGTTCTTCTAATCATGATGTTCTTTTCAGGCACTCAGAATCCTCACCCCGCTGACAAGCCACCCTAAATCACCTTCCCAAGCCAGCAATGTCCCATTAGAGAAGGTCAAGAGTGTTTCAAATGATTCTTCGGTGTACTTCCGATACAAAGTCAACCAGTCAGTCGATGGCCCAGAACCTACCGGCAGGCAGCCCTGGACCAACGCCGTGGAACGTGCAGAGGCTATCAGCGGAGGGTCCTGCTCTTGGGGTTTGGGGTCCAAGGGTAGAGAAGAAAGAGGAAGCCTCACACAGACTTTCATGTAAAGAAATTGAGAAAAGCTGGAGAGATGGCTCAGTGGTTAAGAGCACTGGCTGCTCTTCCAGAAGACCCAGGTTCAATTCCCAGCACCCACATGGCAGCTCACAACTATCTGTAACTCAAGTTCCAGTGGATCCAGTTCCCTCACAAAGACATGCAGGTCAAACACCAATGAATATAATAATAAAAAAAAATTTTAAGAAAGGAAAGAAAATGAGAGGTTTCCCTCCCAGCCTGGGGCTCAGGTCTCCATCCTTTGTCTTCTCTAGGGTGAAGGAGACACTGTGTGACCAAGGCCTGGAACATTCCTTTGTCTTTGACATCCATTTCCCTTTGGAAGTCCCCACCTCTGAATCCAACATGGACCATTTCTACTCACTGGAACGTCTTTCCTCCAGATGTCAAATTTTCTTAGCTACTCTTTCCTCTGCACCTCTTGGGCATCATCGATGCCAGGGGTGGCGTCCTGGTTCAGTCCCCTAACAGCCTGGGGTTTGACCCGAGTCCTGGTGTTTTCTCCGAAAGCTTTGAGGAACTGTGAGATAGGAAGCATTCATGGTCTCAGAAAACAGAGCTGCTTGCAAAGATGTTCCCGTCTGTGCTGTCTTGGGGAACCATATTCTCTTCAAGGGTTTGGAGTAAATCATTTCACCTATTAAAGTCCCTGTTGCAGTTTTCATACTAGGTGATTGTTTTAAGTCAATAAATAATTTCATTTACTTGTTAGTGTATCATGAAGAAAGCAAAAGTCTTTCTCTTTGTCGCTATGTGGCTTCGTGGTAGAGCACTTGCCTAGCATGTTCAAAGCCCTGGGTTCAATCCCCAGGACCACCACCACCAAATTATATATATCATGTATATCATACATATATGTACACATATGTCATATACCATATATATAGTTTATATACATATATATGTATGTATATGTGTGTGTGTGTATAAACTGGAACAAAACCATGTGGTTAAGGTGGGAGTGGGATATGGAACAGATACCACACTGAAAATAAGAGATCAGAAGCCCTGTCTTGACCCTTAGAAAAATTTTACACTCACTAAATTACTTTTTTTCCTCTGTGAAAAACAAGCAATAGCTCCTTCCATCCCTCCCTCCATCCCTCCCTCCATCCCTCCCTCCATCCCTCCCTCCCTCCCTCCCTCTGTCACTTCCTCCATCCCTCCCTCCATCCCTCCCTCCATCCCTCCCTCCATCCCTCCCTCCATCCCTCCCTCCATCCCTCCCTCCATCCCTCCCTCCACCACTCCCTCCGTCACTCCCTCCATCACTCCCTCCATCCCTCCCTCCATCCCTCCCTCCATCACTCCCTCCATCCCTCCCTCCATCCCTCCCTCCATCACTCCCTCCATCCACACTCGCCACACACTCTGCCACCTATGACATCAGTCACTCCACTCTGGCCAGCCTTTGCTGCTAAATGGATGGCAATATGTTTCGTTTCCAGGGCCTCAGAGTAACTTAGAAGAATGAGCCTACCTACCTGCACACTCCATCACCCCCACGGACTGCCTTTATCACCCAACACAGTGAACAGTTCTGCTCTCCAGCAGGATGGATTCTCACCTACATCCATGCCCTCCAGCCCAAGCACACCAGGAAAACCCTGCTTGTGCGGAGCTTGTCATAGAGAAAAGAATGTGCACCAGGGAGACTGGAGAGGCTTAGCCTGGAGTGTCTGGACAGGAGGGTGCTGCAGAGGCTTACAGGACCTGCTGAATTGGCGAAAAGTTCAAAGGAGCAAACTTTGGTTCTGGAATGGATGCTGTCAGGAGCTGGAGTGACTCTGTGGTTCTTATCTTAGTAACTGTTACCAGGAGGCGGGGACGCTAGAAGGATGCTGACATTGAACCTGGGTAGCTGTCAGTCACTCATTGGTAGCTGGGGTAGAAGAGTTTGCTAATCTGTGGCTGGAGCAGGGCTCCTGCTCTGTCTGCGTTCAGACAGCTGCATTCAGAGTCGCCTGGCCTGATAGGGTGGCCATGACGCTTTCTTCCTTAGATAGAACAACAGAGCCTTACTATGATTCCAGATCAGCCCACAGTGACACCAAGGCCAACTCAGTACCAGACCAGCTCTGGGCGTCCAGGCTGCTCCTCTTTCTTACATCTTCTGACCACAGCGCTTTATGTCAGTTCTCAGATCTGGAGCCAGCGAGGTGAGGAGGATGCAAACTCGCAGAAGAACTCCCTCTCTGGCACCAGCCTGTCCTGAGGAATGTCTCCTCAGATCGTGGGTCACCATCCTGCTGGACAGAATCCTTGTGTGTTGTCTCTCTTTTTTCTCCTCCGCCCTTCTCTGCCTAGTAAGTCACCGTCACCGCCACCACCGTGCAGTCACTAAGGAGTCGCCAGTTGCTTCCTGGAGATTTCTCTGGCTTCTCCACTTACACTGGGGATCATGGCCTGGGTGGCCCTGTTTTTATCATTTATATCTCCTTTCAAACAGGACCCTGAAAGAGGACTTCCCCACCCACTCAAAATGAAGACATACTAGGCCAGGACTTTGCTTTCCCTCTTTACCTTGTTTTATTCTCTCTCACCCATTTGTCACTATTTGAACATCTTTAATGATGACACGTTGTATTTTGTCTTCACCAGTAGCTCACTGTTTGTTGTATAACACAGGCAAGTGTTTGTCTGTCTTGTTAAGCCCTGTATCTCCAGGGCTCGGCACGGTTGTTTTTAAAGGTCAATACACATTTATTGTGATCTTATGGAAATAAGCGATCAAGATGCACGTGTATGTCCTCAAAGCACGTGTTGGCAAGAAGGGAGGGATACTGATGTACAAAGCAGAATCCTGGCCCTCATGTATGGAGTAGAATCTGAGTTTTGTCACTTCTTACTTGATTTTGGCCCACGTAAATGAGTGTTAGTAGATTAAAAAGCCCAGGTTCATATATTTATGTATATCTATGTATATGTACACACACACACACACACACACACACACACACACACACACATATATATATATATATAGCTAACTGATGCCCTGATTGCCAATTATTTCAAAAGTTTAGCCTAATAGTTCAATTCAAGGAATACAATTAGTAATCGTATTGTACCTTAAAAGGGAATTTTGATTTTTTTCCCCCTGATTATTTCAAATAAGATTAGAAATCGGCAAGGATCCTATACAGGGTTGAATTCCTGATTCAACTGTCCCTGAACGGTTTTGGGAAAGAGGCTGGGATGGAAATAATGACTTTGTGGGGAGGGAGGGCTGGCAGGTTTTCACTTGTTCAGGTTCCTCTACCAATTATCACCTACGGGACAGCTAACCGCTGGCTGTGGTGAGGGGACTTCTGTTCTAACAGTAGATTCTGATTCACATGGGTTCGGTTCCGCCGGTAGAGACCAGGCAAATACAGCAGCAAACCAGAAAGGGGTCTAGCCACGCTATCTACTTTTGATCCGAGTGGCGACTTTTCTCCTTAAGACCAGATGCTCCCTGTGGCTTTTGAGTTAGTGGAATCTCTACTGGTTCAATCTTTGTAGGCACTGAGAATCAAGTGTGGGGACCCTGCTTGACCTCACTGAGCACAGCCATCTTCATTCGAACCATCCTTTTGTCCTTCCAGGGAATCCGTACAGGATACACAAGGCCTGTCTAGTGTCTCACACTAGACAACAGGATGGTCTCTTAATTGACATGTGGCAAAGCCTAGCCTAAGTACCTCATGCTGGGCCGAGAGCTGCTTTGTACAGCTTAGCAGTAAGCTTAGCTTTCTCTCCCGGCCTTGGGGATCTCCCCGTCTGCCCAGGGCATGCTCGGATCCCTAAGTCTCCCTAGCAAACTGCACTTTGTCAGTCCTAGGTTTGTCCGCGTCTCCTGACTCTCTGCACCAGCGGCCCTCGGTGGTGATTCCCAGACACTGGTTTGAATGTTTGCGAGGCTGGGGAAGGCACTTAGGTCCTTGGACGTGCTAGGCAAGCGCCTGTCACTAGGTTTTGTCACCAGTCCTTCCACTGAGTGAATCTTGAACGGAGTAGAAATTGGTCACAAGTCTTCTTGAAACAATTCTAGGTGGCAAATATACTAAAGGGCGAGTCTGCGCGCAGATGCAGGTCAACTTAGTCCTGGCTCCGAGGGACTAAAAAGATTTTTGAAATGGGGTCAAGATAGACTTAGGGTTTATCTGTACTACTTGAACTTTCCATGTAGAATATACTTTTATATGTTACTTATGTAATTAATATATTTTTATTTGGGGTGGATCGTGAGACAGGGTCTTACTATGTAGACTTGGCTTGGAACTTAGTGTGCCGGCGAGCCTCGGCTCAAAGTCAGAGACGACTCTCCCTGCCTCCGCCTTCTAGGTGCTGGGATTACAGTTATGTGTCACCACACTATTTGTATTTAAGACAGTGTCTCATGCATCCCAGGCTGGCCTCAAACTCATCTTGTAATCTTAAACAACCTTGAATTTCTGATCCTCTGTAGACAACATGATACATATGATACATATCATGCACATGATACATATACATACATGCAGGCAGAACACTCATACATATAAAATTTTTTTAAAAAATTATTTTCATTTTTTGTTTTTTTAAAACAGAGTTTCCTTGTGTTACCCTGGCTGTCCCGAAACTTACTCTGTAGACCAGGCTGGCCTTGAACTCAGAGATTGACCTGTCTCTGCCTCCCCAGTACTGGAATTAAAGGTGTGCAATACCAAGCCCAGTTTTAAATTTTTTCTTCTTTAATTATGAGTTTGAAAGCTGGGTTCTGTGGCTCATTACTATAGTCCAGCACTTGGGAGTCCAAGGCAGGAGGATCTTCACAAGTTCAAGGCCAGCCTGAGCTAGAGAGTGAGACTATTTAAAAGTTGGAGAAGATAGCCAGGTGGTGGTGGCGGCGGCGGCGGCGGCGGCGGCGGCGGCGGCGGCGCACGCCTTTAATCCCAGCACTCAGGAGGCAGAGGCAGGTGGATCTCTGTGAATTCGAGACCAGCCTGGTCTACAGAGTGAGATCCAGGATAGGCACCAAAACTACACAGATAAACTCTGTCTGGAAAAACAAAACAACAACAACAAAAGTTGGGGAAGATAAATATGTAATGAATGTTGTGTCCTCAGTCTACATCAAGTCTTGAAAATAGAGACAATCTCAGTTTTCCGTATGACTGCATACATTTTTATAAGACTTACAGCCCTGGGAGAAAAAGAGAGCTTTCCCGGAGCCTATGGTGACTCTTCTGTGTGTCACCCTCCCCTCACCCTCTACAAATGGCATCTTGCATAGAACCCCCTTTCTGCTACTGACTTGATCCTGATGGGGGTTTCTTTTCAACTGCCATTAGTCATTATCAACATGAATTTGTCTGCCAAACCAACTCCTAAACACTCCTAAGGGAACTAAATATACAACAGCTCTCCTAGGGACTAGCCCAGGCTGGACTCCTAGGAACTAGCCCAGGCTGGACGCCCTAAGTCAAGGGTAATGAAAGCCTCTAGGCTGGCTAACACCTCATGAGCCACTCTGGCAAGAGGAGCCTTCCTAGCTAAGGTTCTTGTGCCAACACCAGCGCAATTCTTGGGAATTAGAATGAAGAGTCACTGAGGGGATGGGGCACTTAATAGTGACAGTTGTTGAAAATAAGTGATGAGAAAGGGGCCTTGAAGATGAGGGGCCATGAGGAGCCTGGAGAAAGCTGAGGTGGAGGGAGCTGCACACACAGGCAGACAGGCACTAAAAGAAGCTATGGGTGAAAGGGCCGGAGACTCTAGAGGAGCAAAGGCACTGGGAGGAAATGCAGCTCCAGGGTCAAATGGCTTGGCGTCTAACCAACCATCACTCCAGGACCCTGAGGCCAGGCTCTGACCTGCTCCTTTCTTCCCGAAACCGGCAGGTTTTGCTTTTCCTGGGTTCCCTGATGTTACAGTGTAAACAAGACTATGGTTAAAATGGCGAAGTTGGGAACACAGGGAATGGGAAACCCAAGGCCCGATAGCTGGGTTTGAGATAGCCAAGCTTCACAGTTAAGAGGAAGGGCAGGGCTTTGGGAAAGCAGCAAAGCTGCTGTTGGCAGGCTTCACCTGGTTCCCAGGAAGCTGTACTGAGGCATACACACGTCACTCTTGCTCTTTCGTGCATTCTTGCAGCAGAAACAGCTAATTACAGCAAACTCATGGTAAGCACAGCGTGGAAGAAAGCCTCCATCTACTCCAGAGAGGACACTACCCAAACCCAGGCAAGGAGTTGGATGTGAGGTAACCCAGGAAAACTGTAGTTTTGTCTTGGTAACTGTCTCCTGATGGTCAGAATTGTCCTTTGTGATTAAGCATCCTTGAATCTGCATCGGATTGATCCTGCTACATCAGAAACCAAGGTACCAGGGCATTTGCCTACTCATGTATACCAATGAAGAGTCGGTATCCTCAAAATAAAACTCAACCTCATTATAATTTCATGTGCAGTATGGCTTTGATATCCCTTCCCTTTTGTGGGGGTCATGGGAGGAAATATCCTAAAATAAAGATCTGGTCCCCCAGGACTTGGGGCAGAAAAAGGCTCATCTTGTTATGTTTTGAAGGGAGTTAGCTCACCAGGGTTACTGAGATGGATAGTTGGAGAGTAACATGTTCATTGGAAGAGCTATTAGTGCCATGGACAAACAGAGAGGAAACAGCACGGGGCGGGGGTGGGGGTGGGGCAGCTCTGAGGAGAGTTCAGACCCAGCACCAGAGACAGACAACAGCGTGGCAGGGTGTCAAAAGGGAGGAATCCCAGCCAATGTGGCAGAAGGGGGTCTCGTATTGCTTTCTGAGGATGCGGGAAGTTTTGAAGCCAGAGACTGACACCAGGCTCTCTGCTTCCCGAGCAGGAGGTGGGGAAGGAGGTGGGAACAAGCGATGAGATGCCAGTCCCCACTTTGATGTAAAGTCACTCTAAGGTGAGAAACCCTGCACCTGGCCGTCTGCTAGGGAGGGCTGCACAGACAGTGTCTCAGCAGTGTGCCTTGGAGAGGAGGCAGCAACAGATAGATACTGAGGTCTGAGCAGAGGCTGGATGCTAACATTACATTCTCACGTCCCATAAGTCATGAGCATGCCACTCCACAAACACCCATAAAAAACGTCTTTAAAATCCACAAGTCAGAACCCACTATGCTGCTCCCCATCTCCGGGCAGCCCACTCCAATCTCTCTTTGGGGTGCTCTGCTGAGCTTTGTTGATTAAACTGATGCTTTTCTGAAGAAACATCTGCTCAAACTGTCTGTGTCTCTTGATTGATTTTATTCAACATCTGCCACATCTAGACAAGGTCATGAGGCTGAGAGACTGTTTCCCCATTTCTAGGGGAACACATGCAAAACATTCCTCACTGTTCCCTGTCACCTGTCTCCCAGTCTTACAAAAAAAGAGCACCCACTGGGTGTCCCTTCAAGACAGAAGGTAGAATGGAAACAGCCATCGATGTACACTGGCCTGAGTTCTGATCTAGGGTTTGCCAAAAGGTGTCTTTAAATGTCTGGGACTTGAGATTCCTGAGGGAACAAACAGTGGCTTATGTAAGCCTTTGGCATGGGTCCCGAGAGACTTAGCACTGAGAGAAGCGTGGGTCTCTTCCTTATTCTCACTGGCCACTTCCTATCTTGCACAATAAAGCCTACCTATTCACCCCTCCATCAGCGGCAGCAGCCCTGGTCAACACTGTCTGCTTCCTGACTCATAGAGTTTGATTGTGTTGTCCTCACACACTTAAAAAGTGAAAAGTCAAGCCGGGCGGTGGTGGCGCACGCCTTTAATCCCAGCACTCGGGAGGCAGAGGCAGGCGGATCTCTGTGAGTTTGAGGCCAGCCTGGGCTACCAAGTGAGTTCCAGGAAAGGCGCAAAGCTACACAGAGAAACCCTGTCTCGAAAAACCAAAAAAAAAAAAAAAAAAAAAAAAAAAAAGTGAAAAGTCACTGATCAAAACTATAAACAGACACTGAGCCAGAGTTTGGTCCGTGAAGCCACCGTGGTGTGGTCAACCTGATAGGATTTAGAATCACCATGGAAACAAACCATTGGGCATGAAGTAGGGGATTTTGAAGATTGGGTTAATTGGGTAGAAAGATCCACCCTAAACTTGAGTGGCATCATTCCATCTGCTGTTGTCCCAGATTTCATAAAAAAGAGAAAACAGGCTGGCAAGATGGTTCAGTGGTTTGAGGTGCCTGTTGCCAAGCCTGACAACTTGAGTTCAGTTCTTGAGACCCATCCAACAGAAGGAGAACTGATTCCCACAAGTTATTTTGATGGTTATTTTTGGTTATAAACTTGACCACATCTGGAATTAATTAAAAACCCAAGTGGCTGGGCATACCTGGGAGGGACTTTTTCTTAATAAAATCATTTGAAGCAGAAGACCTGCTTTTAATCCAGATCTTTTGAGGTGGAAAGATCCACCATTAATCTGGGCCACACCTTCTGCTGGCAGCCTATGTAAAGGACAAGAAGGAAGCTCTCTTGGTCTGCTTGCTCTCCCTCTCACTGGCAAGTCCATTCCTACACTGTCATTATAGCCTGTCTCTTTGGGATTCTGGCATAGGCTGAAGACCAGCTGAATATCCAGCCTCATGGACTGAACAACTACTGGATTCTTGGACCTTCTGTTGGTTGTAGACAACTATTCTTAGATTAATTAGCTGGACCACAGCCTGAAGCCATTCTAATAAAGGTATATTCATTCCATCAGTTCTGTTTCTCTAGAGAATCCCAACTAAATCAGTTATCCCCTGATCTCCAAATGTGCACTGCGGCACATACACACAGTAAGCAAATGTAGAGCAAGCAAATGGCTTAGTAAGTAAAGATGCTTGATGCCTGATACTGTAAGCCCAGTGACCTGAGGTCCATCCCTGGAACCCATGTGTAATGACTAGCTCTAATTGTCACCTTGATATAACCTAAAATCACCTGGGAGGATGGTCTTAATAAGGGATTGTCTACATTGGGTTGCTCTGGGGGCTTGTCTGTGGGATATTGTCTTGATTAAATTAACAGATTCGAGAAGACCTAGCCCACTGTGGGTGGCACCATTCTCTAGGCAGGGAGTCCTGAAATGTCTAAGGGTGGAGAAATCTATCTGAGCACAAACAAGCAAGCAAGCATGCGTTCATTCCTTGACTGCAGATGTGATGTTCCCAGCGAGCTGTCTCAGTCTCCTAACACTGAGACTTATATGACATGGTAGGCTGTAACAAGGGATTGAAGGCTGTGGCTTAAATGTGATGTTTTAGTGTTGAGTAGTCAAGGGATGGAGTTGTGATGCTTAATCTTGATCATCAACTTGACAGGACTTAGGATTGCCATGGAAACAAACCTCTGTGACAGGTTTTCTAGATTAGAAGACCCGCCCACTGCAGACTGTGTCAATCATTCCACAGGCTGGGGTTGGGACTAGACTGTATGGAGAGAGTGAACCGAGCAGCAGCAGTTATCTGTGTCCTGACCCCAGGAGCCGTTGAACCAGTCCCCCGAACTCTTGCCACTCAGCCTTCCTGCCACACTGGACTGCACCTGGAAACTCTGAACCCGAACGGACCCTTCCTCTTTAAGCTGCCTTGGTCAGGGTGTTTGTTACAGCAGTGAGAAGGTGACGAATGCAGCCACCAGAAGTTAATTCAAGGAAAACGCTGAGGTGCCCTCAGTGCGGTCGATTGTGCGATATGAGCAGAGGGGTCTACTTTCTTCACACCTATGCTTGGTCAGCTGGACATCAGCAAATGTGTACTGAGTCACTGTTATATGCAGAGGTACTGTACAGGCAATAAATATTTAGACTACACGTGGCAAATACCAAGGTACACAGTGACTAAATCACAGTGTATTTCAGTTTCACTGAAGAGCTGCAAATGTGTGCTGGATATTTCAAGAATGTGATAAGCACTGGACGAGCCGTGCCAAGTGCTTCTAGCTGGCCTGCACCTGGGTTTCTGCATGGCACAGAAGCATCTGACTCCTTGACGGGGTTCACAAAACACCGGTGAGCAAATGACTCACTCGCTTCCTCGGATGCTTTCAAGAATTAGCAAGAGTCTGTAAATCTTGCTGCACTCAAAGAACTATTACCATGATACTACTGGGTTACCCCAAAGCCATAGATTTAGAAAAATTCAAACACAAATTCTTCCTGAGGGTTAATTCTGCCTACTTTCTCTCCTTGGACTCTCCCCCTACCCCAATTAACTTGCAAGTTATAATCTGTGTCTACAATTTTTGAAAAGGGGTCTGTATGCATTTTTCTGGGGGTGCTCCCCTGTAAATTCTTATTTTCTAATTATCTCAGAAAAGTTGCTTGCGCTGTCAGTCTCTCCTCAAACAAAACACAGAATCAGACCAGAAAACTGAGCATACTCTAACGATCAAATTAGGCAAGTCAGAGAAGTCCTGACACTCCACAACCACCATCAATTATTTTCTAGGCATGTGGGACAAATTGAGGTATAATTACTTCTAATGTAAAGATCTAATCTGGAAAACTACAAACAACAGCACCAGCAACTCTCCAGGGATGAGATGGAAAAAAAAAAAATAGGATGAGAAACTTGAAGGGAAATTCACTCTTCCTACTGCATGCAAATGCCACCCAAAGACACATGCTAGGAAATCAGAATAAATCCCAAGTCAAATGAAAACCAGGACAACTTCTGATCAACAGGACTCGGGCAGGCAGTGACAAGCTGGATCCCATGGAGATCTAGAGCTCAAAATGAAGTCACACACTTTGAAGCACCCGCTGCCTGCCACATGATATACAAAGTACCTTCTAAGCCTTTGTCGGGAAAGCTGGACAGAACCTGTGTAAATCAGTTAAAATGTTTTAAGCTATAAAAAATGAAATGTCATTAGTTGGGAATGTTGGTACACACTTGTAATCCCAGCATCTAGGAGACTGAGGCAGGAGGATGAGGAGGTTGAACCCAGAACAGGTGAGGCGAGAAAAGAGACTATTCATGGTGAAGCCTTTCCTCTGAAAGTTCCAGAGCAAGGGAGCCAACCAAAAGTAGCTTGCCTGTGTGTCACTAAAATGCCGGCGCTGGAGAGGACGCTCTCATTGAGAAAATGATTAAGTTAAGCTAGAGAGACGGCTCTCAGCGGCTAAAGCCACTTGTCACTCAAACTTGAAGACCTGTCTTCAATCCCAGGATCCTACCAGGAGGGGAGAACCACTGTCCATGGGTTGTCCTCTGACCTCCACACATAGGCTGTGGTGCATGCATACACACACACACACACACACACACACACACAATCGGACACACAATGATAACAAATAAAGTAAAGCTTAAAGGAAAAAAGGCCAGTTGTAGTGGCACACACCTTTAATCCCAGCACTTGGGAGGAAGAGGCAGGTGGATCTCTTCCAGTGAGCTCCAGGACACCCAGGGCTTCCATAGTGAGACCTTATCCAGAAAAAAAAAAAAAAAAAAAAAAAAAGAAAAAAAAGGATTAATTTTAAAACTTATAAATTTAATTTTTGAGGCAGAGTCTCATACATTCTAGGCTGTCCTTAAACTCACAGTGTTTCTGAGGAGGACCTTGAACACCTGGCGCTCCTGCTTCTACCCTCTGAGTACTAGGAGGACAGCGTGCACCGAACCCATCTTACGCAGTGCCCGAGGTGGGGCGTGGGGCTTCGCGTGCCCTATGCAAGCGCTCCACTAGGGGCCCTACCACCCCTGCCTAAGAAGAAACGGCGCACAGGAGAACAGGACACAGCACCTCCTCACCATCTCCCAGCTGGACATTCAGTGAGACACCACGGTGCACAAAAGGCAGAGGCATTAGGAAGAAGAATGGGAATCATCAGGATTATTAGAGCAGGAGACGGAAGGCTGGTGAGGAGGTTCAGTGTGTAACGGCGCTCACCGTCCCCGTCTCACAACCTGAAACAATTCCTACAACCCGTGGAAAGATGGGAGAAGGAAACTGATTCCACAAAGTCCTCTGACCACTACATGTGCACGGTGGCGCACCTAAGCCCACCTCTCTCTCTCTCTCTCTCTCTCTCTCTCTCTCTCTCTCTCTCTCTCTCTCTCTCTCTCTCCCAGCACTTGGGAGGAAGAGGCAGGTGGATCTCTTCCAGTGAGCTCCAGGACACCCAGGGCTCCATAGTAAGACCTTGTCCAGAAAAAAAAAAAAAAAAAGAGGATAATTTTAAAACTTATGAATTTAATATTTGAGGCAGAGTCTCATACATTCTAGGCTATCCTTAAACTCTGGGGAGACGGCTCAGTTGGATAAAACACTTGCCACACAAGTACGACGACGTGAGTTCAAATCCCCAGAATCCATGTATGGTGGTTTGGGTGAAAAGTAGCCCCCATAAGCTCTGGTATTTGAACATTTGGTCTCCAGGTCGTGGCACTATTTGAGGAGGCTTAGGAGGTGCAACTTGGCTGGAGGAAGCGCGTCACTGGAAGGTGGGGTTTGAGAGTTCAAAGCCTCCCACCACTTCCAGTTGGCGCTCTGCTTTGTGTTTGCAGCCAAGGATACAAGCTCTCCGCTTCTTGCTGCCACCACACCTGCAGTGATGGGCTCTGGGCCTTCTGTAAGCGGCTTTTTTTTTAAATGATGTTTTATCATAGCAGCCGAAAGGACTAATACAGCAGATAAAAAGCCTGCTGTGACCACGAGTGTCTGTAATCCCGAGTGTCCCCACAGCAAGGTGGGAGGCTGCATGTGCAACAGGAAACTCGCTCTCAAATAGGGTGGAAGGTGAGAGTCTGATACCTGAGGTTGCCCTCTGACCTCCACACACGTCATGACACACACCAGCGCTCACTCGAACACGTAAACCCACAAACACATCATACACACAGAAATTTTAAAATGTTGAAAGAGAATGACTAGATTATTGCCTTTAGGACCCACACTGTGTGGCCAGTCATTACGATGTGCACTTTAATGAATTCAGTTATTTCTCATGATTTAATGACTGGGGACGGGGATCAAATCAAACCACTGTCTTCAATTTCACATCATTATTCAGACACATTTGTATCCTTGTGTCAAGGGTGGTGGTATATCCAGGAAATGCCAGACTGGGGAAGCAGAGGCAGGAGGATTGTAAGGTCATGGCCAGCTTGGGCTGCTAATGGGGGGGTATGAGTGGGAGAGAGAAAATCCCAAAGAAGATACACGTGAGTTTCCCAAGAGATTGAATATGCATCTGCAAAGGCTCTCTCCCCAGCCTTAGCTCCCAGCCTGTACCCTTTTCTCAAGGCAAAAAAAAAGCTACTCTGTTCTGGGGATGGTGAGTCCTGCCTGAGCTTCAGCAGGCTTTCGGTGACTGTCACTCCGGAGGCAATTCCCCGGGGGCAGATGCAATCTGTAACCTGTCCTCCATTCCTGTAGAACAGCCCTGAGCACATCCTGTTCCTCTGACAGGAGAGACAGAAGCAAAAGTACTCAAACCGGCCCAGGCACCCAGGTTCTCCTCTCCTGTTAGGGATGTTTCCCCTCCAGAGTCCTCGGCCATCTTTTCTCTCACAGTCAAGGAGCCATACTGGAGCCAGGTATGGTGACACATACCTGTGATCCTAGCATTTGGAAGGCAAGGGCTGGAGGATCTCTGCAAACCGAGGGCCAACCTTGACAACATAACAAACCCGAGCTGAACAAAAACATGAAGTCATGTATGAACACCACACTTTTTTTTTTTTTTTTTTTTCGGGACAGGGTTTCTCTGTGTAGCTTTGCGCCTTTTCCTGGAACTCACTTGGTAGCCCAGGCTGGCCTCGAACTCACAGAGATCCGCCTGGCTCTGCCTCCCGAGTGCTGGGATTAAAGGCGTGCGCCACCACCGCCCGGCACATTTTTTTTTTTCAGACAAGTTATCTTGAGTTTTCCTCAAGTTCTTTTGTTTACTTAGAATCGTAGAATTCTTTCTTTTATATTCCTTGGCCTAGCCTTAAATCACAACACTCTGTGGTGTGTGTGTGTGTGTGTGTGTGTGTGTGTGTGTGTATGTGTGTATGCTGTCCCACTCCTAGGAGCTCAAGGGGTGTCTGTACAGACTGCACCACGGCCGTGGACAGGTCCACTGGATGAGGGGCTCTGTGACAGGCAGACCAACACTGTCATGTTTTAAACCACTCATCACGGAGATAAACTGAATGACATTAAGTGACATCACGTGGCATCTTGAAGCTACAGAGCAAGGTCCCGGCTCTCTTGATTATTAGCTGTAGAAAGCAGTCCTGCCTCCAAACTACAAGTGATGTCTACAGCAGCCACAGAGAGCAGGGGTCCTCAACCTCCCTAACACTGCGGCGACCCTTTAATACAGTTTCTCGTGTGACCCCCAAACATAGAATTATTTTTATTACTACTTCATAACTTCAATTTTGCTACTGTTATGAACTGTAATGTAAATAACTGACGTGCAGCCCCTGGGAAAGGGTTGTCTGACCCCCAGGTTGAGAACCACTGACAGAGAGCGCGTGCTCCCCCCCCCCCCCATATAAAATGCTATACCTTCTTGCTCATTCCTCTCAACCAGGGGTGCTTACTAACTACTTACTAATTAGCTAATTAGCACCGCAATGATTTGTTAAGTGTTTAACACCTGTGCCCCCCAAACCACTGATCATTAAAAGGATTTAAGGGTGAGTGTTATCTCTGTCCCCAAAACCTGGCCTTCTTATCACCCTTGGCCCAAAAGCAAGGCTGACCCTGCGGAGACAGGGTGTCTGCTTTCCTCCCTGACCCTTGCCTCTCTTCCCCTGGAGCGTGCAGGTGTCTGGTCACGTCCCAGCCTGCAGCCCCCACCCCACCCCCACCCCCAGCTTCCTTACAGAAATATACAGTTTGGGAATATCTCCTTTGACCTTAAAATCCACCTATGCAAAACAACTAATAAAGGAAAAGAGATCTCAGACCTTCCCAGAGGCCTGTCCTACAAAGTAGAGTTTTAGATGATTCTCAGACACAGACACCGGGGTTGGCCCCAGCAGACTTTGTTTACAGAAACTGAAGCCAATGAATGGAAAGCGCTCTTGTTGAGAGTAGACTAAGTAACTTTGTCTCCAGATAAGCCCCACCAGAGGACCACCACGAGAAAGTCTTTGCTGCTAGCCAGCAGCTGCATGGGGAACTTGTCCGAATCTTGCAGCCTGAGCCTTTATAACTGTCTTTAATGCACAAAAACCACATCCTGGTTGCCATTCTTCAGTTAGTAAGAAGCAGAACTGCAGAAGCCAGAAGCAAGGTTATTATTTTCATATATATAAATTATAATATATAATATACATATATATTATATAAGGACTTTCCTGGAGCTATGGACCAGGTCTTTGATGGACTAGATCTTTGTTCTCATCTTGGCAGGTGTTGGGGGCCTATGTGCTGGATTTTAAAATCAGGTGGTGTTTCTAACATGGCCTCAGTTGTGCTAAGGTCTGGGGGAGCTGGGAGCGGGGGCAACTGTTACCCCTCTATAATGTAACGGTGTTTTTTTCAGGCTGAAACTTGCCCTGAGTAACTCCATTCCTCGAGCAGCGTTTGTCCAGCATTTGTCTCCATTTTGAGGGCAACTAAACAGGACCGGTGGGTGGGCAGCGTGCACGCAGACTGCCTGTCCAGCATCAACCACAGGCTCACACTGATAAGTAACTTGTTCCTAGAGTGGATGGGTGGCCCCTAGGAATTTACCAAAGCGAGTTGGGACCATAATGAGCAAGAATTTATGCGGCACATCGAACTGAGGATGGGTGCACTAACCTCACTGGACCCCCATACAGAGGAGGACACCTAACACTACAATGATGACAGCCCCAACCGACCTGTCACCAAAAATTCCCAGTTATTCCCCGGCTTCAACTCAGCGTGGTGCCCACTGCTGATTCATCCTATTCAAACTGTCTTGTATCTGTCCATCCATGCATCCATGTATCCATCCACCCACCCACTCACCCACCCACCCATCCATCCATCTAGATCCAGTCAGTGCCTTGCCTCTACAGCCCAGCTCAATCCAGAGACCCTACAGCTAGGCTCCTCATCTCCAGTAGCTCTCCATCTGGGCTCTTTAATATCTCACACGGCAAGACTCTTTCCATCTATACCAGCTCTCCCCGCTCGCCTCTAGTGAGGCTTCTGCAAACTCCTTGAATATTGTTGTAGCCTTTTTTTGTTGTTGTTTGGTTTGGTTTGGTTTTTTGCTCTTTTGAGAGAGGGTTTCTCTGTGCATAGCCCTGGCTGTCCTGGAATTCACTCTGTAGCCCAGGCTGGCCTTGAACTCACAGAGATCCGCCTGCCTCTGCCTCCCGAGTGCTGGGATTAAAGGTATGTGTTTCAGCACTGCCCAACTCACCTTGTAGCCTCTTTTTAATCCTTGGGTAGCCCTTCTGTAAAGTGTGATCAGAGAGTTAACATTAGTAACTAAGGCTGAAAAAAAGGGAACTTGGCACTGCTTGTCAAATTGCAGCCTATGAAACTGACATAGCTTATGGATTTATTATTCAAAATTCTGACATTGTGGAAAGATACAAGCTGTCTAGGTTTCTGGCATTTGAGCTCAAAACAGTCCCTCTCCGGTTCCCACTAGGCACCCTCTGTTTCCCTCTGAGTAGAGCGCCGGAGAGGCTGTCTCCACAGAACTCTCTGGCTGGCTCTCCTTGGCCCCTTCCAGTCTTTTGGTTTTTTTTTTCTGAGTTCCCAGTTTCTCCTGCCTGAAACCTAACTGGTGCATACACAGGTTTTCATTCTGGTTTGCTTCAAGAAAACGCCCCCTAGTTTTCCCAGGGTCTCTTTCTGAACAACTACAACCACCACCCAGTGGCTCTGTGGGTAAGCGTGGTCACCCCCCCCTCGAAGGGAGCCCCTTCTCGCATATGCTGCAGATACTAGAGATGCTTTGCTGTCTCCTTCTACTCAGCTGCTGTTTACATTTTGTGAATTGAATGTTGACAGTTACAGTGGAGAGAGTTTTTTGGTGTCCCCTCCCCCCACCCCAGCATATGCTGAACATGATAAAAATATTTAGCACATCTTACTCTGGACTCGTAATTATGCTCCATTCTTTCAGCCCATTTATGACTAAATTAGAATATTCAGTAGTGTTTGGTGACAACTCCCACACTTTGTAAGCACCAAGGGGAGAAAATAGAATTTATTTAATTGGCTTTCGCTTGGAAGGGAAATAACCCCACTTGAAGCGTTTCTGTGTTAGAACAGATACTGTATTGCCCAAAAAAAAAAAAAAAAATCACAGCTGCTCATACTTTGGGGAATTGGCACATACCTTCCTCAAGGAAAGCTGCAAAGGCCACTTCAAGTCTCAGGCACATCCCTTTCACTCACTTAGCTCTGCAGGTTCACAGCTGACCCCTCCTCCGTCCCCCACATAGTTTTTACAAAAGCCCAAGGCTTCAGGAGAAAGGACACAGGCTACCATTGGCTTCCAGGCCACAAAGACAAACTAAACGATGTCCTTCAATCGGCAGGTCCTTAGGGACACCTGCTTTATGCCAGGCCTGCTGTGGGCACTGGATTCTGAGATGAACTAAATGTGTTCCTTTCATCCTTATTTCATCTAATAAGGGGAGAGACCAACAGAAAAAGCCATGACTCACACTTTTAGAGACGGGGCACTTGGGGCTAGCCCACCCAGGCAGGAAGAGGGAAAAAGTGAAGCGGGAGGCTAAGAAACATCAGCAAGAGCCTGTGGAGAGGGGCCAGGAGCTTCATTCAGCAATGCCCCCATCTTATAACTGAGGTGGGAGACTGTGGAGAGCGGGGAAAGGGGAGAGGAATCCAGAATGAGGGGAGAGGAAGTCAGACTGAGTAGGTACAGCAGTGGTAGCCCTGAGCTTTGAACTTGAATTTCATTCTGAAGGCAGTAGTAGCAAGTCTACATTTTCTCTAGGTCACAACCCAGGAGTGTGTGGGCAAGAGCTGGGTCAAGGCTGGGAACCTGGTCAGGAGAGTCTTGGGTGACGTTGAGGAGGATCAGATAGGTTAGAAGTGTAGATGACCTTAATTCTAAGAGAGCCCCGCAGAGAAACTGGGTTCCAGCACTGCAATGCCCAGCGTTCTGCTCCAGGAACAGGCGGTTGTTGTCGCTGTGAACAAGTCTGGTAGTAAGAGGGTCAGAACACACAGCCTTCAGATACGTCACTTTGGCTTAAGGACTGTTTTGAGCTGAGGACAAATGATAGCAAATACCAGAAGGGGTTTTTGATTTTCTTTTATCTAATTTAAGAGGTGGGCATACACTTTCTCTGGTGGAGGCATTTTCCTGGGGTCAAGAAGGCAGGAACAGAATAGACAAGGAATCATTCACAGAGTTGGTATTAAAAAAGCTTATTAAAGCCACTCTTATCTTCTTTAGCAGTTATTGTTCTATGGCTGTGATAGAACACTGGGACCAATTCAACTTGAAGAGAGAGTTTATTTTGGCTCACAGTTCCAAAGGGATGCGTGTCGGTCATGGCAGGGAAACATGGTGCTAAGGAGCAGGCCTGGCGGAGGGAAGAGAAGCTGAGAGCTTGCAACCTGAACCACAAGCTTGAAGCAGAGAGAGCAACCTGGAAAAGGCTGCAGTCTCTCAACTCTCACAGCCCCCCTCAACTCCCACCTTACCCCCCTACCCCCCATCCCTGTGGTGATAATGTGTTCCCCAATATACCATGCACCCTAACAAACTTATCTGGGGTCAGAGGACAGAACAGCCACTAGATATAGAGGCCAGAAAATGGTGGCACACACGCCTTTAATCCTAGCCTTCCAGAGGCAGAGATCCACCTGGATCTCTGTGAGTTCAAGGCCACACTGGAAACAGCCAGGCGTGGTAACAAGAGCCTTTAATCCCAGGAAGTCATGGCAGGAAGCAGAAAGGTATATAAGGCATGAAGACCAGAAACTAGAAGCTTTTAGCTGGTTAAGCTTTTAGGGTTTTGAGCAGCAGTTCAGCTGAGATTCATTCTGGATGAGGACTCAAAGGCTTCCAGTTTGAGGAAACAGGATCAGCTGAGGAACTGGTGAGGTGAGGTGGCTGTGGCTTGTTCTGCTTCTCTGATCTTCCAGTGTTCACCTCAATACCCAGCTCCAGGATGTAGTGGGTAGCCATTCCAGCTTTGATCTGGAAGTTCCAACCCCCATTGAGACTTTGGCAACTGTCACGCCTACAAGGCGGGGCCAAGGGAGGCGCCTGGAGACCCAAGATCTGGATGGGCCAGCGATCTCTCGGTTCTGCCTTGTAGGCGTTACAGTTGCCGAAGTCTCACTGGGGGTTGGAACTTCCAGATCAAACCTGGAATGGCTACCCACAACACCAGTTTTGTTTTTATTAAGACCATTTAAGATTCATGCTACACATCCCCCCCGCTCCATGATACACTTCCTCTAACAAGGCCACACCTCCTAAGCCCCCCCCCCCCCCAAATAGCACCTGCAACTGGGGACCAAGTGTTCAAATAACAAGCCACTGGGGACATTCTCATTCCTTCCTTTGGTTCCTGGTCACTGCTTCCTGAAGCCTCCATCTTCTTTCCTGTCTAACTGGTATATGACATCAGCCCCTCCCACTTTATCATGCTGGGAGTTCTCCTTCTACTCGTAAATATTATGAAAAGTTATCTTTTCTCAGTTTAGTCTGCCTTTTGTCCATTTGATTTGCAGCTCCTGGGATCTAAACTGAAGAGGGTAGGGGAATTGCTTTTCTTCCTCGTTGAGTTGACTCCTCATCTCGCTTAGAGTAGATAGATGTTCCTGCTCTTACTCCACACTTTTAGAATCAGAAACTAAACAGAGAGATGTTAAGAAACTGATTCAAGATCACAAAGCAGAGCTGTATGGCCTTCAAGACCATACAGCCTAAATATCTGCCAACTATGCTGTAATTCTAACACACTGAAAAAAACGTTTTCTGAGCTAACAAACAAGGATCAGCCTGCCAGGAAATAAATCTTCTATCCCTAGCGCTGCTGCTATCAGCAGTGAAGTCAATCACGTAGACACTTTCCATGTTCTTGTAGTTCAGATAATTAGATAATTGGAGAAAATCACATAACCTATTTTGTGTCTTTCTGCAACGTCTCAGGCCTTTTTTTTTTTTTTTTTTTTTCTTTTGAGACAAGGTCTCATGTACTCCAGGCTGGGCCTCAGACTTAAGATTAATCCCCTGCTGACCGTGAACTTCTGTTCTTCCTGCTTCTTCCTCCTGTACTGGGATTACAGATGTTGTAGCTGTGTGCCATCATGTCCAGTTTATGTGGCACTGGGAAGCAAACTGAAGGCTTCATGCATGCCAGATAAATACTGCACCAGCTGAGCCGCATCTCCAACCCAAGCCCTGTTTTAATTTGAAGATTAAAACCTCAATTTTTTCATCTACTTTCAATAGAAATGACCAGCATCCTCTTTAGTGAACCCGCAAACTGAACAACAGATACCCCAATTCTGCTGGTCCTCAAGAACATGAAACAGAAACTCATTCTTTGAGTTCTGTTAAGTGCAAAATAAAAACCTCCACAGGCCAGCTAGGGAATGTGGGGGCTACAACTGTCCCTACAACTAAGCGGGGTAGCTCAAGGATCCCCTGCTGTAATTCTGGGAGGCAGAAGAGTTCCCATTTTAAGCAGTGGCACACTGACTATGACTCTGGCTTAGGCGTTTTATAGGGCCCCTGGGTCCTCAGCTTTCCCCTATCGGTCCTGGTTAGACACCTGTCCTGTGCCTTCCCTCCAGTCCCCCTCACATCTTCTGGGAACAAGAAGCCTCCATCACCCAGTTTCACTTTCTTTGTCTATGTCTTTCTAACTATGTCTTTCTAACGATGCCCCTCTAACTCTTCTTCGGGTGCTTACTGGATTTCTCGGGCACGCCCGCTGTAGACCAGTGAGTGTCTGATTTGAGACAGGTTTGTCTGTGGGTACCCTTCTGGACTACAAGTGTCTCCAGCCTGTTCTCCAGCAGTAGCAAAGGTGGCCCACCCCATTTGTTCTATTGTTTTCTTTCTTCAGCATCTTGCGCACCTGGCAGGGAAGAGGGACACTTCCCTGAAAGTCCCCCTTCCGAGATTTTAGGGCAACTCATCGGTTCTCATGGAGCTGGATGGGTGCTGTTTAAAAAGACTGAAGTGCAGAGAAAGACTGGAAGACGCGAGCAACTGGACGGTCTGCTTAGGCTACACTCTCCTCCTTGGCAACTCTGGGGACATCCTTGTCCCCAGGCTGGGCTCACGTGTGTCCGTGGGTCAACCCTATCATTGTTCTGCCTCCTCCCCAGCTTTCGTCTCTGTTGACAGGTGTACAATCCTGTCTTATTCCTAACGCCACAAGCTGCTGTGGCCAAAATGAACGTCTGCCGGAATGACACCCCCCCCCCCAGTTCCTAAGGACCGCTCTTGCTCCCCTTGGCAGACCCCCCCCCCCAGGTTGTCCCTATCCTTGGTGGTCTGGCTGCTCTGGGGACACCTGGGCCACATGGATGATGTCTAATCCACTTGAGTGTACATGGTCTCATTCTTTCCTCTAGGAGCCTTCCCCAAGCAAATGGAGGATTCAACACATAGGCCAAAAGGTTTGTTTCCCTCACTCACAGGCTCCAGAAGCAGCTGAGTCTTAGTCACGACCTGTGTCAACTGGTATTTGAAACGCTGTGCCTGTGGCGGTGTCCTGTCCTCTGGACAGTACCCTCCCTCTTTCCTTCAGGCTCTTTTATCAGCTGCTCTGGATCCAGGGACGAAGCCCTGTCTCTCGGAATGAAGTCAGACAGGAAAACCTGACAAAGAGCACGTCTCTCCCTGGCTCTACTGGAATTCATTCCCCCAAGGGGCCAGGATTCTGGAATAATAGGTAGCGAAGCCGAGATGTAGTTTGGACTCTCCTGCAGAGGAGGGTTTGTATGGGCCTCCTGCTTGATGGATTGGGTGGTCAAATAAGGTTGGTAATAATTCCCCACTGTACTGCATAAGTGGACTGAAATTCTATGCATTTATAGCAAAAATTCAGTGACAGAAAATGTCAGCTGTGTATGCTCCCTTCCAGATGCATCCTATGCACAGCACTAGGGCCTGGTGCCCAGCAGAGAGGCAGTCAGTGATGAACCCATGAAGAACGAGTGGATGGATGAGATTGTTGGTTTTTTTGTTAATTTTTATTTATTCTTCTCTCATACAATACATCCCGACCAAAGCTTCCCCTTTTGCCACTCCTACAAGTCCCCCCACCACACCACCCTTCTCCCCCAGATCCACTCTCCCCCTCCTCTGTCTCCCCTGAAAAGAGCAGGCCTCTTAAGGGCAGCCACCAAAGGTGATACAACAAGATACAACAAGAACAGGCACAAATCCTCACATCAAGGCTGGGCGAGGCAACCCTGTAGGTGGGAAAGGGTCCCAAGACCAGACATAAGAGTCAGAGACACCCCCACCCCCACTGTCAGGAGTGGCCCCAAAACACCAAGCCAACAGCCATAACATATGCAGAGTTCCTAGCATAAACCCAGGCAGGCTCTGAATGGATAATTTTTAAACATTATTCTATGTGTATGATTGTTTGGCCTGAACGTATGTCTGTGGAGTTCAGAAGAGGGCATCAGATCCCCTGGAACTGAATTTATAAGTGGTTGTGAACTGCTATATGGGCACTGGAACCCTGGGTCTTCTGGAAGAGCAGCCAGTGCTCTTAACCTCTGCGCCATATCTCCAGCCCATGAGTAATGTTGTAAGAATCTCCTGGAGCATCACGATGCTCTGGGAGACAAGAGACCTAGTCTAGTAGGAACAGAAGATCATTCATCTGAAAATACTGACTTCCCCTTTCTTCACAGATTCTGATCTTGATACCCTCCACTTTAGTCTTTGTCTTCTTATTTTACCCAATTCTCCCTCTAAACCAGGGGTTCTCAACTGTCCTAATGCCGAGGCCCTGTAATACAGTTCCATGCTGTGGTGACCCCCCAACCATAAAATTATTTCATTGCTTCTTCATAGCTGTAGTTTTGCTACTGTTATGAATTGCAACGTAAATATCTGATGTGCGACCCCTGTGAAAGGGTCCTTTGACCCCCGGGTTGAGAACCTAAAGCACTGCTTTAGCTGCTTATGTGTGAGCAGGACACACCTGGTCAGTGATAAAGGGACAGGGAGTTCTCTTGGGAAAGGGACTTCAGAAAGGACAGAGACACTTTCTACTGCTACCAACTACCTGTCTAGAATTGGATGAATTGGTGAATTGTCTAACCACTAGACTCAAATTTCTCTCCTCAGAGTTTTCAGTACAGGTAGTTCTACAGGTTTGTATGGGAGAAAGAGGAATGGCTGAAAACACAATCTTGAAAGCTAAAGTTTTGTGGTTTTTTTTTTTTAATTTCTCTTTTTGGTGGTATTGGGAATTGAACCCAGGGCCTAAGGCATGCTGGGCAGCTGCTTTACCACTGAGTTCTATCAACCAACTCTATTTAAACTTTTAATCTGGAGATGAAGGTTCACGAAGTTGCCCAGGATGGCCTTGGACTTGTTATCCTTTTGTTTCAGTCTCCATGGTAACTAGGATCACAAGCCTGTACCACCTGACCCAGCTCTAAAGCCCTGTGTGGTATAAGCAATCATTGTTCTGTATGTGACCACAAAGGGCCACATGAAAGCCTAGCACAGTGAGAGGCTTTGCTCGCTGAGGTCCACAGGCCTCCACTCCTGTTCATGATCTCATCATCCAGCATTTCATACTGATAGTGTGGTCAAGGAACACCACCCAGGAGTGCCCAGAAGAGATTTCTGATGCTGAGGACATTTCTGGAAGGGAACAGCTGTCTTCCATGGCAGGTAGCTAGGGCAAGAAGCTCTTGAGTGGTCTTGAGTCTTCTGAGCAGATGTGTGGTGTGGCCATGGCTTTATGATGGACAGAGAAGGGACACCTGAGAAAGACAGATGTGGCTATCTGTGAGAGCTGGGAAGGTGGCTGTTATGAATGGCTATGGTATCTGCTTTTTGGTTAAGGGCTTAACAACTAGCCAGGTGGTTTGCTTGGCTGCAGGTGACATTTGTCTCCGGTCTCCCTCTGTAGAGTCTCCAAGAGGCTTGTCTTAGGGTTTCTATCGCTGTGAAGAGAAACAATGACCACAGCAACTCTCATAAAGAAGAACATTTAATTGGGGCTGGCTTACAGTTCAGAGGTTTAGTCCATTGTCATCAAGGTGGGAAGCATGGTGGCGTGCAGGCAGACATTGTGCTGGAGAGATAGCTGAGAATTCTACATCCAGATCAGCAGGCAGCAGGAAGAGAATAAAACACTGGGCCTGGCTTGAGCATCTGAGACCTCAAAGCCCTCTCCCAATGACACACTTCCTCCAACAAGGCCACACCTCCTAATAGTGCCACTCCCTATGAGATTATGGGGGCCATTTTCACCCAATCCACCACATGTCTCTCAACTTGCTCAAAGTTGTACAACTACTAAGTGGTAGGTAGAACTGCAACTTGGCTCAGATCAGTTTCAACTGCTCTAGTTCACATGACTAGAATGTTTCCTCACGTTGCTGAGGGTGCTGGGAGCCATTAGTCTTCAAAAGGAAGAGAAATGAGGAAATGCTAAAATGACAGAGAGACCAAAATGTGTTCAGTCACTGAGGATGTGGAAAAGGAGCACTCCCCTTCCACTTCCTCAGAGCAAATTGGGTGTTCAATAAATGTTTGTTGAGTGACTGGATGTAAAAAATAAATCCAGGGTCCCAGAGAATTTTCTGAGGGTACAGAAGAGAAAGCATGGAGGTGGGTCTACTTTGTTCCATGCCTCCTATGTCTGGAGGAGAGATGTAAGTAAAGTATTGAGACAAGGAGGTGAGATTCAGGTCAGTCATTTGGGAAACACAGCAGAGTCATTCATGAGGGTGAGGGAGAGCTGGGATGAGCAGGAAATTTCTCTTCCCAAATGCTTATATAAATTCATCCATTGCTTCCGAATTCCATTCACTTGGGCATGTACCACTCAGACGTCCTGATAATGTCACATGACCTGTTATCATATTTCTTATGACTAACCTACCATATGCTAAATGTTTCATAATATGATGTTGAGAATTGTGATATCAATTTAAATGATAGGAATGTTGAATCAATACAGCAGTCAAATTAGCTCTGCTCTGAATGAATATCATCCATGGAGAGTTAGTTCAATGGTAGAATGTTTGTCTCTAATGTAAAATGTCCTGGGTTGGTTTTTATTTGTTTTGTGACAGGGTCTCATTGTGGAGCCAAAGATGGCCTAGGATTCACAATCCTCTCTTCACCCCCTGAGTGCTGGGACTACTGACATGTTGTCCATGAGTATCCACTCAGCTGATATAACTATAATATAATTACCAGACCGAGAGTAGATTAAAAATTATATCAATAACATTAAATACCCAATCAGTATTCAAATTTCTCCAAATTTTGTTTTTTTTTAAAGATACTTGATCAAATCAGTCTCAATAAGATGCATATGTATGCAGGTACTTCTTTAATGTTGAAGTTAACATAGACTAGCACTGTGAAATTCACACACAGACACACACACAGACACAGACACACACACACACACAAGTCCAAGTCCTGCCTCAGAGAGAAAGCATGGTCTTTTGAGGGGGTCCCTGTAAGTTCTACTGCTGCAGGTAAGAAGAAAACCTGGTTCACACAACTTAGTTAGCCAGGCTGGTTTAAACTCCTGGCGTCTGACCCCAAGTGGTTTATTTTTGACATATTTAAACACAATAAAACTTTGGGAAAAGGTTTCTCTGTGATAGTTATCACAATAAAGCTTAGGGCATGACTACATGGAAACTCCTTTGCAAAGTACATGTCTTTTGCAAAGTACCTATGACCTCTTCCACAAGAATGGGCTCTGTTGACAGAAACAAAGCTCAGGGACACGGGCCTAGGGAGGAAGGGCTTGTCAGAAGCATGAGGATGGGTCCTATTGACTGAGAAACAATGCTCGGGATAATGGTATAGGGAAGAAGGGGTTGCAATAAGCACAATAGCAAACTTTTACAAAGTACATGGGACCTTGTCCATAAAGATGGGTTCTATTGACTGAGAAACAATGCTCAGGATAAAGGGGATTCAGAAAAGGGCTGGCTCCGCAGAATAGCAGAAGATCACCACGTTATGAAACAACATCTGCTCCAGCCTCCCAGGTGAACAGGTGTCGGTTTCTTCCATTGAAGAACAAGCCTGTGTAGTTAACAATTCTGGATTCTCTAGTTCTCTCTGTAAGTGCGTGGACCTCGTGACCTCTACAGTCTTTGTCATTCTGAGTCTGGCTTATTTTGATGAGCTAAGTATTTCCAGTTCCATCCATTTTCCTGCAAATGTTATAATTTCATTTCCCTCGATGGCTCCCACAGTCCCATTGGGTCTATGTACCACATTTTCTTTATCCATCTGTCTGTCAATGGACTTGTAAGCTGGTTCCATTTCCTGGCTATTGTGAATAATGCAGCAGTCGATGAGGATGTCCGTGGTGTGTGGCCTTAAGAGTCCTCCGGGCACACCCCAGTGTTGTATGGCTGGGCCATACAGCAGTTCTATTTTAGTGTGTGTTAGGAACCCCTCCTGATGTCCATGATGACTATGTAAGTTTACATTCCCACCCAGCAGTGAGAAGGTGTTCCTATTTCCCTACATCTTTATCGGCTTCTGTTATTTGTTTTCTGGATGACAGCCATTCTGAATGGGATGAGATGGAATCTTGAAAGTCTTAATTTGCATTCCCCTTATTGAAGAGGTATTGAACACTTTCCTGAGTATTATTGGCCAGTTTTATTCCTTACTCAAGAACCATCTATTCCGATCATTGGCCATTTATTGATTTGTATGGGTTTTGTATTTAACTTTTGAAGTTATTCATATATTTTAGATATTAATTCCATGCCTGGTGTGACCTTTGGTGACCACATGGTCAGCAAAGACTATTCCTGTCTTATAGGCTGCAATTAATTTATAAGAATCTTCTGATATCTCATTCTTTCCCATCACCATCCTTACCCCCATCCCCAGAGAAATAAGGAAATAAATAGAATCTTCAGTTGGTTGAGTCTCTGGTCTGGATTTTTGCCAATCGCATCTCTAATGTTTCATGGACTCTTGTTTCATCTGAGAAGGGTATTTGATTCTAGAAATGTGAAGATACTGGATTCTTCTAGCAAGAATACCTTGTGAGAGTTACTGTGCACTTCTCCCAGGAGAGTCTAGACGCCTCTTGTTGAGAAGTTTGGCTCCAGTGAGGATCTTGGTCTTGATGCCTTTGTTCAGAGGTTGTACAGGACAACATTCTATCATCTACTCACTTATTAGCTGGAATCCTCCAAACAGGATCCTCCTCCTCCCCTCATTGCGGTGCACACCGGGAAAGACGGGATGAATGCTGCCTGTCATTGGGAAAGACGACGGGATGAATGCTGCCTGCCTTTGGACAGGAGTAGGATGGTGCACCAGCATCCTCCAGGGATTCCAGCGGTGCGTGTCAGTTGTGGCGGTCCTCCACCTGGCCTGTCCTTTGATTTCTGTTTTCTGAGTGGAGATGCTGAAGCCAGTCTGTCTGGGACCAGAATTCCCACTGTACCAACAACTGGCCAAGTGACTTTTGGCTAGGCCTTTAACATTTCTGAGTCTCACCGTGCTCATTTGGAAGTCAGTACCTTTAACGGTTCCTTCATCCAGCAGCTCTCCTGAGGACTAAGTGAAACTGTGTGTGTTTGTGAAGTGCTTGGTACACAGTAAGTGTGAGGTTGGTGAGGAGACAGGACAAAGAGGAGGGTGACTAGAAGACTGCACAGGCTTTGCTCGGGACAAACCCTATGGAGAGGAACTACAGTGTAAGAACCACAGCCCATGGCCTGCCTATAGGAGGGGGTAGTTACGGGGCAGAAAGGGGGAAATGGGGCCTGAATTTTTGTTGTTGTTTTGGCCTGCAGCCAGCCATTGATAGGGGTGACTAGGGAAGTAGAGTGTGTAGTAGATTAAAGAATTGCTGGGTGTGGTAGTACATGCTACGCAGGAGGCAGAGGCGGGCATATCTCTGTGAGTTCAAGACCAGCCTGGTCTACATGGTGAGTTCTATGCTAGTCAGAGTTGCATAGTGAGACTCTATCTCAAGGAAAGAAAAAAGGAAGGAAGAAAGGAAGGAAGGAAGGAAGGAAGGGAGGAAGGGAGGGAGGAAGAAAGGAAGGAAGGAAGGAAGAAAGGAAGGGAGGGAGGAAGGAAGGAAGGAAGGAAAGAAGTAAGGGAGGAAGGAAGGAAGGAAGGAAGAAAGGGAGGGAGGAAGGAAGGAAGGAAGGAAGGAAGGAAGGAAGGGAGGGAGGAAGGAAGGGAGGAAGGAAGGAAGGAAGGAAAGAAGGAAGGAAGGAAGGAAAGAAGGAAGGAAGGAAGGAAGGAAAGAAGAAGAACGGAAGCAAGCAAGCAAGGCAGGCACCTGGTAGTTACTGGGGTTTGATATTATGGCCATGAAAATATCTACAAGTTAGAACCAGACACCAGTTCTTGGAACTGTTATGCTGTAACCAAACTGGAGGAGCTTTACAAACGGCGTGACCAAGGTTAATAAGAAGCCCAACGTGTTTGCCATCATTAATAATGTTATGTTTTAAAAGTTGACTTAGTGGGTTGTAGATAACAGTATAACGTAAAAAAACCAAAATCTCCAAGGAATTCTAATGTGGACCTGGGTGGGGCAGCACAAGATTATGATGTCTAAAGAGGTAATGCTTGTAACTGAATTATGCTTTCACAAGATGGACAGGGGATATAGCTCAGCGGGTAGGGTGCTTGCTAACTTGCAGGAAGCCCTGGGTTCTAGCCACGGCACTACATAAACTGGCCATGGTGGAGCAAGTCTGCAACCCCAGCATTAGAAAGTGAAGGCAAGATGATCACAAGCTCAGGGTTATCTTCAGCTACACGGGGAGTTTGGAGTCAGCCTGGGCTATATGGGATCCTGTCTCGAAAGAAAGAAGGAAGATGGCCTGGGAGGAGCCCTTCCCTTTACTCATCAACACTCTGAGTTTCAGCAAGGACATCAACCTCTTGGTGCTCAGTTTCTCCATCAGAGCTAAGACTGATTGCCGTGCACACTTAGAGCCGTTAGTCAGACTACTGTAATGCACAATACCTGGCACATAGTAGGCGATCAATTTTACTTTTGTTGAACATTACAGCACAGGTCACAGTCTTGTGTGCCCAACTGATGATCTTCTCTGCCTAGATTTGTCTGTCCATATAACCAGAACTGTAAACGCTGAAATCTGAGGAAACTGTATTCCACCCAAACATCTTTAAAAAAAAAAAAAAAAAAAGAAGAAGAGGTATCTGTCTGTGTTTAGAGTGATGAACAGCTGTGCAGAGGCATGCTCCAGTAGTTCCCAATGAATTTAAATGGTTTGGCAATCAAAGAAATGAAGACCGTCTGAAGACCTGCGCCTGCACTGAGATGGATTTTCTGGCCTCTTGCTTGTATGTGAAACCATCTTGGGTGTTTTTTCTGTTCCACGGTTCTTATCTACACATTATAAATTGGGGGCATTTCATCCGATTAGCTGTGTGCTGCGAAGAGGCAGTATTTTGTTTTCCAAACATCCTGATTTGTCATCCACAAAGACAACAGACAAGATAGTCTTCAAGAGACAGATGCTATGGAATGAATTATTGATCAAAGTCCATGAACAAGTTAGAAGATGAAATACATTTTGAAATATATGAAAAAAATATAGTTTTTTTTAAAACTATATCCCACCACCAACTCCAGAGATCCGTCAACAGTAGAGGAAAGTGTAGAGAACACTGGTAGGTCCAATGGTAATAGCCAAGAGCCTTGTATTTTAGGCAATGGTTCCCAATCTTTCCAATACTGGGTGTCTTAGTTAGGGTTTCTACTGCTGTGAAGAGACATCATGACCATGGCAACCCTTAAAAAGGAAAACATTTAATTGGGGCTTGCTTACAGTTTCAGAGGTTTAGTCCATTATCATCATGATGGGACATGGCAGTGTGCAGGCAGACACAGTTCTGGATAAGGAGCTGAGAGTTCTACATCTTGATCCCAGGCAGTAGGAAAGAGACCGTCACACTGGGCATGGCTTGAGCATATATGAGACCTCAAAAACCACCTCCACAGTGACACACTTCCTTCAAGAAGCCAAATCGACTCCAACAAGGCCACACCTCCTAATAGTGACACCCACTATGGGCCAAATATTCAAACACATGAGTCTATGGAGGCCATACCCATTCAAGCCACCACACTGGGATCTCATTTTGTGATTTCCCCTTCTAAATGGCCTTGTATTTGGAAAGGCTGAACACACCAAACTGCATTTGTAAATATTGAATTTATTTCCCTTTTTTTTTTTTAAAATTAACCAGAGTCATCTATAACTGCTAGTCACGGTTTTCTGACAGGAGGAAAGACATTCTCCAGGCACTTTTAAACCTCCTTGGATATCAGAACTTTGAAACAACGGTTCCCCAGGAATTGAAATTCCCCCCAGGAATCTCATCCTTGGAGAAGGTTGTGTAGCAGTTGGTTCTGAGAGTGAAACCTTCCACCTCGGGAGGAAACTTCTTAAGACACAGAATGGGAAAAGGGAGGTGAAACAAGAGGAAATTTTAAGACAGGATGTTTATATTGAGTGACAAAACAGGATGTTCTAAGGAGAGGTGAAACCCCCTAACCTGAAGGGAAGCTCAACAAGACAGGAAGTAAACAATTCAAGACAGATTCAGGAAGTCCCTGAAACTGACCAGATTCACAAGGCCCCTCCCTCCTCAAGAGTATATAAGTGGTAAAGGTTACTTCAGCTACTCTCAGACAAGCTAAATGCCTACAAGATTCTCAGACAAGCTGAGCTGCCTAGGAGAGGTTCACACCAAGTAGCTTGGAAGACTCAGAGCAACTGAAGTACCTGCAAAGAACACTCTCCACCCTGTTGATCTGCCTACAGGCTACGCAATATGCTCCAGGTTTCCAGACTTTGTGAGCTGTCACCCGTGTGGGGGTGGGCTTTGGTGATGGCAGCTGTCTGAGTCATTTCTGTCTCTGTAAGTATCTTAGTGCTTTATTGCTGTGAAGGGACATCATGACCAAGGCAACTCTTATAAAGGAACACGTTTAATTGGAAGCATGGTCATAGTTTCAGAGGCCTAGTCCATTAGCACCATGGCAAGGAGCATGGAAACACAGGCAGGCGTGATGTAAAAAACTGAGAGTTTTACATCCTGATCCTTAGGCAGCAGACAGAAAGAAACACTGGTACGGGCATTTGAAACTTCAAAGCCCATCCCTAGCAATGCACCTCTTCCAACAAGTCACTCCTCCCAATCCTTCCAAATAGTTCATCAACTAAGCATGCAAATGTATGAGCTAGGGAGTCATTCTCATTCAAACTACCACAGCAACCCTTACAAAACTCCCTGGTATCCTCACTTTGGTTGGCTGTTGGTTCTGTTAGGGGTGAGCAGACATCTGGTCAAGCCTACCCAAGAAAATGTCAGACGACATTCTAGGAAAAGGCTCAGTGAAGCTTGGTCCAGCTAGAGGAGGAATTTGTCTCCCAGGAAGAGATTTCACACAGCTGACAACTTTTCAGACCTCCTGCCAGGAGAGACAATGGTGGGCTGGACCACATCTTGACCAGTTATTGCTTAGTTATTTGGGTCTCTTGCCCTCTATTTTTCTATATTTATATTTATATGTGTGAGTGCTCTGCATGGATACCTGCACACCAGAAGAGGGCATCAGATCCTGTTCTAGATGGTTGTGAGCCATCATGTAGTTGCTGGAAATTGAACTCAGGACCTCTGGAAGAGCAGCCAGTGCTCTTAACCACTGAGCCATCTCTTCAGACCCAAACACATCTAGTTAAGACTTAGAACCTGAGAGTAAAGGTTTCATAACAAGAGGGGATAAAAATGGCAGGTGAAGCTGGGCGGTGGTGGTGCATGCCTTTAATCCCAGCACTAGGGAGGCAGAGGCAGGTGGATCTCTGTGAGTTCAAGGCCAGCCTGGTCTACAGAGTGAGATCCAGGACAGGCACCAGAACTACACAGAGAAACCCTGTCTCGGAGGGGGGGAAAAAGGCAGGTGAAGAGCTAGGTGTGGTGGCGCACACCTTTAATCCCAGCACTCAGCAGGCAGGGGCAGGTGGATCTCTGGGAGTTTGAGGCCAGCCTGGGCTACATAGTGAGTTCCAGGACAGCCAGAGCTACATTTTAAGACCCTGTTTCAAAGAAAGAAAGAGAGAGAGAGAGAGAGAGAGAGAGAGAGAGAGAGAGAGAAGAAAGAAAGAAAGGAAGAAAGAAAGAAAGAAAGAAAGAAAGAAAGAAAGAAAGATGGCATTGTTCCTGACAGCTGATCTGCTTCAGAACACCGCTGTTCTCACTCCCCAGTTTCCATCATGATGCATCTTGGGATAGTCTGCGACCCTGATCCAGGCACTGAATGCCCAGGCTGGAATCCTTCCACTGCACATCACACTCTGCAGGCTGTTCTAGTAGGGGCCGGCACAAACTTGGTCATGTTTGGATAGTGTAGGATACAGTTAAGGATTTTTATCTTGGAATCATGGTGTATTAGGATTCTCTAGAGGAACAGAACTGATTATATATAATGGGGATTTAGTAGAATGGCTTACAGACTGAAGTCCAGCTAGTTCAACAATGGCTGTCTGCCAACCAATGGAAGTTCCAAGATTCCAGTAGTTGTTCAGTCCATGAGGGTGGGTGTCTCAGCTGGTCTTTAGTAGACACTGGAATCCTAAGAAGTCGGCTCTAATGCCAGTGGAGGAGTGGACTTGCTCATGAGAGAATGTGCAAGCAGGCAAAGAGAGCGAGCTTCCTTCTTCTTTATATAGGTGTCTAGCAGAAGGTGTGGCCCAGATTAAAAGTGGATCCTCCCACCTCAAAAGATCTGGTTTAAAGATGGGCCTTGCCACTTCCAATGATTTAATTATGAAAAAAAAAAAAAAACCCTCACAAGTGTACCCAGCCTCTTAAGTTGAAAACAATAATCAGGTCACAATTATGCCCAACATGATATAACCATCCCATGTACAAACACATTATATATTTTAGAATAGGTGGTAATGTCCCTTGAAGAACATTCTTTTAGTATCTCAAACTTTAATATAATAGCCACTGATATTCTCCTAATTGATGTTACATTTCATGATAAAGACAATGAGAGAAAATACAAATATCTGTACAAACACATTCTTAACGAATATGACTGCAACACTCATGTCAATCATAATCCTTGTTTCTGCACTGGCCACGTGGCCTTGGCTGGTATTTATAATCACAGGCAAAGCTCCCAACGACCACCTGACAAAACCAGAGTCTGAAATTGAGAGTCTTTATTAAGCTGGCCAGTGACTCCCTGGAAACAATTTTCACAGAGTGACGAAGCTTCTAAAGGCAAAAACCATATCCTGGTTGGCAGTTGCAGAGGGAAGGAGAGCAAGCAAGCAGTTTAACAGAAGCAAAAAAGGCAGCAGTTAGCAGGAGCATCTTGACCTCAAGTCCCTGGGACAGGGTTGGGTAATTTCCTAGGAGACTTTCCCACAGGAGGGGGTGTAAGTGGGGATGGGGGTGCACAGCTCAGCTTCCAGTCAGACCTTAGATGGCTGCAGCAGGGATAAGATAGAGGAATCATGGCCCCTTTCATTGTAGCACCAAGAGACACGCTGAATCTCCTGCACTCCACACATAATGTTTCTTACCTCCAATGTGGAAAATCAATCCAATTTCCTCTTGATAATCGAATCAATTGCCCCTCCTAACATTGTTATTACTTTCTTAGTTTATTGTCTTAAGATCACCAAACTGGCCAGGGGGAAATCTGAGCGTCCAAAATGTGTTGTGACTCCTAGCAGGAGCACGGCCCTACTCTGGAACCAAAACTTCTAGGTCAGCAGAACTTAAGGTTGCAGGAACAAGAGGCGGAGATTTTCCTTGTGTGTCACTTGGGGTGATAGTGAGTAGAACTACTCTCTTTGACATCCCTTGATGCCTGGGCCCATGGATCCTGGCTACGGGAGAAACTGTACCATGTATTGGATGCTGATTCAGGGCATATACTGCTTTCTGGAGAACCCTGCCCCAGACCTCCAGGTTGCTGCTAACATGGGTGCTATCACTGTGCCTTCTAGCAGCCATTCCATCTTTCTATCAGTCAGCTGCTTCAGGACGGTGAGAACAAGGTAAGACGAGTGGATTCCATGATTGTGAACCCACTGTCACACTTCTCTGGCTGTGAAGTGAGTTCCTTGGTCAGAAGCATTACTGTGTGGAATACTATGATGGCGGATCAGGTATTCCATAAGTCCACGGATGGTGGTTACATGCAGGAAAGACAATTCCATAACCAGAATAAGTATCTACTCCAGTAAGGACAAAATGTCCTGTCCATGGAGAAGTGGTCCAGTGTAGTCGACCAGGTTGCTGTCTAGTCACCCTGGGGAATGGTGCCATGGCGAGGGCCAGCCCCAGCAATGGCCAGGTCCCAGAGAGTAGGTAAGGAGTCAGTGTGGGAGGGTGGAATCAGGCAGCGAAGCTGGGGGAATCTCGCAGCTCTGACTATCAGTCAGGTGGCTTCTTTATTTATACAGATTTCATAAAACAAAGACAAACTCATGATTTTCCAAGAGATACAGATCATATCATTTTGTCCCAGATATGTGTTTGACTTTCTACCGCATGTCCAGGGTCACAGGTTCAGTTACAGTTAGCAAGTACAGAGAGATCAGATTTGGCTTTCATTATCAGTACCATAAACCCACTTCAAAGAATCTGCAGAATATTTCTGCCAAAGCAAGCATACTTAATATGTGGCAGCCTGGTCTCAGGCTGGCAGCATTTGTGGTTTCAAAGCGCTAGACAAATAGAAAATATCCGAGTCAGTGCAGGTGAGTCACCATGCTTTGAGCAATGTATGATTAACCCTTGGTGGTCAAAGTGCTACTTACAAGTCAGCGTGAGCCTGAGAACTTTCTCAGGCATAAAAGCTACTGCAGCTGCTGCTCAATCTCTGGTATAAATGCAATATTTGCATTTATGATCTCTATAAAAATGTATACATTTGTTTAAAAAAATACTTTTGTTCCTAGTTAAATGATATCACCATAGCCTGGTGTGAGCCAGTCTTTTTATGAATGGCCAATCCTGATACCTAACTCTTTTTGTCTTATATCCTTACATCACGTATATAGGCTATTGTGTAGGGAAAAGGTTATTTTAGCTAAGCTAACTTTGTTACTGAGTTCTTTTCCTCTAGGGCATATCCTGTAAGATCCCTGTCTTCTAAGCTACACTTTCAGGGAACTATGAGTGCAGTGTAGGGGGACCATGATCCGTTGCCATGATCCTGGCTAGTTGGAGCCTGTCAGCTCCTACTAAGTTTATACTGTTCTGATTATTCTGTTTCTGAGTTTGCTTAGGGGTGGATGTATCAAGAAGGTCCTGGAGCCCTGGCCTCATGAAGAACTCACTAGTGTTTTTGTGCTTATCACAATCTCCAGCGCATCAGGAAGAGTTCCGAGTAGGGCCGGAGAAGGTTATCTCTCTGCAAGCAGAAGGGGTAGTGTGTTTAGGACTTTCCTGAAGGTACTTAGAAATAATTTTCTCCGGAAAAGACATAAAATGAATCATCCTGTGGAAAGCCCCCCAAGAATGTGACACACAGAGATCAAAACCGAAAGTGAGAGACGGCATGACAGTGAGGGCAGCATTGGGTTCAGCTGTGCTGGAGCTGTGTCAAAACAGCTGGCCCGGCTTCATGACTCTCCCTGTTTCTAGTGGATATGGCTGTGCTGGTGCCGTATCTGGGGTTCAATGTGGGTCTCTGCTGTTGGCAGATCTGGTACTCGGCAACAGCTGTAGTCAGTTCAGCCTTAGTGAGTTGAAGTCCATGTTGTCTAGACCATGCATAGCCCCCACCTCTGCCACTATGGCCACTTTGTTTATGGGCCCACTGGGCAATGACAAGAATGGCTGGGAATAGAGGCTGACTGTCCACAGAACTGGCCATCCTATCTACTTGATTATTGAATTCCTTCTCAGCTGAGGTCACCTTTTGGTGAGCATTTACATGGGACACAAGTTATCTTCACATCCTTTGCCCATTTGGGGAGATCTCTCCACATATTTCTTCCCCAGATGTCTTTCTCACCAATTTCCCAGTCAGGCTCTTTCCAAGTCCCTGACCATCCATGGGCTATAGCCAGTCACATGATACAGTGAATAATTGCACATCTGGCCATTTCTCCCTCCAAACAAAACGCATGACCATGTATTCTGCCCACTATGAGGATTTCCCATTGCCTGTGTCTTTCAGGGCTGTCCCAGAAAAGGGTTGTAATGCCCCAGCTGTCCACTTCAGGGTGGTGCCCACATGATTTGCAGAGCCATCAGTATACCAGACCCTCGTCGTGTATTCCACAGGAACCTCATGAGTCTGTAGGTGCACGCTGGGCAAAGGATGGCAGTATAACGGGAGAAGAAACCATAGGCATTTGGGCAACTTCTTCATGTAATAACTTGCTTATACCCGCAGGACCTGCTTGGACCTAATCACATTATACCACATCTGCTTGATAATGATGCTGCTGTGCACTTCCTACTTTATGACCTGGTGGGTTAGAGAACCCCCCATCTCCAGATGGTCAGCTCAGGTTGCATGGTGGCCCACTGTCAAATGTCCTCTTTCCACTAAGGCCCGATAGCAGGCCTAGAGCTGTGTCTCCTCTCAGAGGGAAAAAGGTTGTCTAATGAGGACGGGAGAGCCTTGCTCCAAAACCTCAAAGGTCTCTTCACCTACAGGAGCCGCCAAAGGCTCCAGACAGCCTCCCTAGCTGCCACTGACACCCCAAGTACCATTGGGTCTGCTGGATCATGTGGTCCCAGCGGGAGAGCCTGGACCTGGTGAAGAGGCTTCTCCTGTTCTAGGCCCCACACAAAGCTAGCAGCTTTCTCAGTCACGTGTGTGTGGGCTGGAGTAACACACCCAAGTGGGGAACGTGCTGTCTCCAGAATCCAAACTGGCACAATACACATTGTGCTTCTTTCTTGGTGGTGGGAGGGGCCAAGTGCAATAACTCACCCTCCACCTTAGAAGTATCTCTGCATGCCCCACACGACTGGCCTCTGAAGAATTTCACCGAGGTAGAAAGCCCTTGAGTTTTGGTTGCATTTATTTCCCATCCTCTGGTGTGCATATGTTACCAACAAGTCCAATGTGGTTGCTACCTCCTGCTCACTTGGTACAATCAGCATAATGTTGTCAATATAGTGCACCAATGCTATTATTTTATGTAAGAGACAGACAATAGAGATCCCTTCTAAGTTATGACACAGGGCTGGAGAGTTCATCATATATCCCTGAGGCAAAACTGTAAAGGTATACTGCTGGCCTTGCCAACTGAAAGCAAATTGCTTCCTGTGGGCAGGTACCAAGAAAAGGGGCGTTTGCTAGATCAATAGCTGCATACCATGTACCAGGAGATGTGCTGCTAATCTGCTCAAGGAAGGACACCACATCTGGTAGAGCAGCTGCAGTCAGTCACTATTTGATTGCATTTTCGATAGTCAACTGTCATTCTCCATGACCCATCTGTCTTCTGCATTGGCCTGACAGAATGAAAGAGACATGTGGTGGGAACACCCCTGCGTCTTTCAAGTCCTTGATGGTGGCACTGATTTCTGCAGTTCCTCTAGGGATGCAATATCTATCCCAACTATATGCTGGGGCTGGGGAAATAACCTTGGATGAGTTCAGGGACCCACTGGACCTACTGAGTCAGTCTTTGGTCAAAACCCTACTAATCACCTGACTTCCATAAGTCCCTACTTTAACTGGAGGGCCACAACATTTCTTGGGGTCTCCTGGAACCAGCGCCAATTCAGAACCAGTATCCAATAAACCCCTGATTATTTCCCTTCCCCCAGTGTACAGATAGATACCCTTGTAAAAGGCCGTGGGTCCCTCTTAATTCATCCAACAGCATCAGCATCTCAACCCTAAGGTCTGGCCCAAGGAAGAGGGTGACAACAAAGCTCTTCCAGTGTGCTGGGGCCCCTTTCATCATTTTGCATTTTGTGGGATTACGTTTTAAGCAGCATACCCCATCCAGCACTGCAGTTTCCCTGAGCCTTAAAATCCCATCATCAACACTAAGCCAAGGGATGTTTGACATCTCCAGTTCCTTTTCAGGACACCATTTTTGACAAATGCTTCAGCCAGTCAAACTTGTGACACCTTTTTAAAGCTGTGTGGGCTTCCAGATAGTGGGCCCGTGTAAATAAACTCAGCCTGATCCAGTTCAATGTTCCTTCCTCCATGCTCCCACACCCTTAAAATCCATTCCCACACATATTCCCAGACTTCTGCTTGAATGAATTAGCAAACTCATTCAGCTCTTTAGCAGCGTAGCACACTTCCTCATGGGTGCCTTCTACCTCCCCTAGGAACCCGCTTTGCCTCAAGTCTGGTTACAGGTAGGTCTGGAGACAACTATGGGTGGGCCCTGAGGGACATCAGTATCGTCTCGGCTGGCATCTCCTTCAGAGAAAGTCTCTGCTGGTTTAGCAGACGATGAGGGATTAATTTCCTCAGTCAGGTAGAAAAGGCAATATTTCAGGGGTGGGGTGGGAGTGCCTCTGCTGAGGTGGGGAGAGACTGCTTCCTCAGGCGAGATAAGCCCTTGAGAATCTGAAGGTTCAATGTTCTCAGCTTCAATAGGCCCCTCCCACACATTCCCATCCCAAGTTACAGGATCCCACTCTTCACCAATTATTGTCCTTACCATAACTCAAGACATCCTTTGAGGCTGGGACTGACTTTGTGCTGTAATTCAGCCAACTTTCTAATGATGGCTTCGGTTTGATTTTCCACAACTTGAGCTGTGGCTGCTGGAGAGAAGAGTCTCCTCCAGGGCACAATCAGAAACCTGTAGACTGTTTATGTTCATCTGAAGCCAGGCAATTTTATCACTGAGTTCACTGTCCTTCACCCTATTCTGAGATGCTAGAGGTTGGTTAATTTTATCACAGAGCCCATTTCTTTCCTTTGTCAATTTACCCAGGGAAGCTAAGAGCAATCAGCTAGCATCATCCTTCCCCTTCTTTTCTCCACAAACTGACAAAAGTTTTATATACAGAGTGACCAAATCCGCGGCCTCTCACAATTGGTCAATCAGGATAATCAAATGCATTTGTCTTCTTAAGCTTGTAAAACAGTTCATGGGCTTTCAGTATTCTCTGAGCTTCTAGAAGGTTCAGTAACTGGGGAGGCTTTGGTAACTGTAGGTGTTGGCAAATTGGAAAGTCTATGCCAGATCCTTAAAATATTCAGGCTTATGCTTGTGTTGGTCTGGAACCGCTTCTGGTAACAAATCTGTGTTAGGGTCCTCTAGAGGAACAGAACTGATAGAATGAATAGATACTTCATATATATATAAATAAATAAATAGATACTTTATATATATGTATGTATGTATCTACCTATCTAACTATGAGAAAAGGGGGTTTATTAGATGGTTTACAGCCTGTGATCCAGTTAGTCCAACAATAGCTGTCTACCCAGCTGACTGGGTTTTAATTCCAGACATAGTCAAGTTGACAAGTAAGAATAGCCACCATACATAGATTTCAGATTTGTGACTCTCCAAGCTATAAAGATATACCTATTCTATATATGAAAACACTATCCCTGACCAAATCCTTTTGCTCTACCCCCTGGGAAACAACCATCATTGAATAGCTACCACTGTTCAATCCATAACCCAGGGAATTCACCAGTTCACCGTCTGGCCCTCGGCACTTCATCTGAGACCATGGCTCATCAGGCACAATGAGACAGATGAGAGAACAGAATACCCATTTATTGGCTTACTCCTGAAAATATAAAAACTCAACAGGACAGACCAGAAGCTGTTTGGGGAATGAACTCAGAATTAAGGTAACTGGACATCGATGATTGCTGCTGCCAAGCCACTGCCAGTCATTGGCCCCTCTCCTGATTCTGTTGACGTTCTGGCAAATTCTGCCCCCCCCCCCCCCCCACTTCTAGGTTCCTCAAAGGTTATCACTAGCTGCTTCAACTGTTCATCAAATGGCTACTCCATGCTGTGATTTGCACAGTTTCTTTAGAAACCTGGGGAGCAGCCATACTCATACCTTTATATTCAACACTGATATCTCTCTAGGCCCCTTTCTCCAGGAAAGTTCTCTTTGGTGGTGGTGGGCAGGGGGGCAATGACCAAGTGCTGTGGATTTCTTTTCTTGTGATTTCATGAATGTCACTCTTGTAGAATAACATTATCACCTTTAGAGATGGTGGGACTAGGGACCTATGAACCAGTCCAATCCCTCAGTTCAAAATTCCAATCACTCAGAAGATTTTACACGTTACCTTAGTTGAGTATTTTATCTGAGAAGGGGCCTAGTGTTTAAACACATTGAGTGATTCACAGAATAGTCTTACAGAATACTATCTGTGGCCATTTCTCAGAGTTGACCCCAAAAGGGCTTGTGACTAGGTGGTCCCTTCCAATTTGCAGAATAATTCTACAATAATTCACATTGCCATTAAGTGTTGCTTACCTTTCTCCAATTTCCTCACATCCACAAACCAGGACTAGTCATGGGATCACCAAATCAAAGGTAAGCCTCCCATCTAACTAACATACATAGCTTTTTGTTCAAACAATTTCTAGTGACAGTGTCCCACCCCTACTCTTCCCTTCTGGAGATGACACTCACCTGCTGAAACCTCAGTCCTGAGCTTAGAATGTTAATGGAGGCTAGGGACATAGCTTATTTGGTAGAATGCTTGCTTAGCATCCATGAAGCCCTGGAGTTTGATTCCCAGTACCCCATAAACCAGACATTGTAGTGTATATCTGTAATCTCAGCACTTAGGAAGCAGAGGCAAGAGGGCAAGCTCAAAGTCATGAAGTCATGTTCATAGTTGAGGCTGATCTGGGATGCCTGAGACCCTCTCCCTACACACACACACACACACACACACACACACACACACACACACACACACGTTGATGTAAACAGTAACAAGTAACAAGTAGAAGTAGGAAAGACTTGTGAAGCCATTTTTTTTGGACTCAGTTTCCCCATTTGCAAATGTTAACATTTATGTCTTTAGTTCTTCTAGTTCTAAAATCCAAGGATTCTTTGAGAACATCGAATCACACAGAAAGTTCCATTTCTGCTGCTTCCTTCTGAGGACTCCGATCCTTTTATAGGAACTCTCGTAATTCCTTTAAGCTGTTTTGAATAGTTTACTAAATAAAAGGCTGTCCAAAAAAACCACTCATTAAGGACATACAGTCTTTGCTCTAAGAGCTGCTGGTTTAACTGCAAGGAGAGGCCGCCATTAAAACACAGACACACACGCATGCACACATAGCAGGCAGAACCACTTTTGGAAACAATCGCTGAACTTCAATTTTATTTTTACAAAAAGGCAACAAGAATAGCGAGGGGGGAGGTAGTAAGAATGCTTGCTGGGTCACTCGGGGGGAAAGAGACCTCCACAGGCAACTGGAGCGGGCCAGTTTGCTCTTCCTTGCCCCTGTTTCTAACAGCAGTGAACAAAGAGAAGTCCAAGACGGACTCGCTGGGCGTACGTTAGCAAGGTCAGTGTGTACAGACTGGGACAATGAACAGGGAAGGTCAGTTATCACACAGCCCCATCCAGAGGTAATGGGGTTCAAGTCAGACTATTGAGGCCTGGACTCTACATAGCCTGGGCCATGTCTTTGTGGTCGCCTGGGCCGGCCTCTCCAGGGCATATAGGGGCCCTGAGCTAAACGCCTTTGGAAACCCCTATGCGCCCCGGGGGCCGGGCGCTGGTAACAGGGTGGGCGGTAGTTGGGCATGGGTGGCTGGGGATGAAAACTAAAGTCACCCTCAAAGGTATATCCTGTGTGGGTGGGTGAGGGGTCCTCCGAATGAATATAGAATTCATCCGTCTGGAAAACATGGTCTGAGGAGAAATAGGAATCTTGGGGATATGGGGGTAACGGGGGTGTCACCTGAGGTGGGGGCAGCGGACATGCTAGTAGGGGTGGGGGCCTTACGGGCAAGCCAGGGGGCGGGAATAGGGGGCGTGGCCTGGGAAAAGGCCCAGGTGGAGGCAGGGCAAAGGCCTGAGGACCTCTATTGGCCTGGGGCTGCCATTCCTCTACCCGGCCTGCACTTTCCCAGTCCACAGGATCAATTTCCCATGGGTGTCGTTGGGGCAACTCCACACCCCAGGCATCAGCCATGTGGGCCAGCAGCATGTAGGTGAGTCTGCGGTGTGCATGTTCATTCCAGTGCACGCCATCTCCCTGCAGGTGCTTCTTGGCTTGACGGAAGTGGAAATTTAAGTCCAGCACATCGAAGCAGCGCTTGGTTGCTTCTGCATGGCTGTACAAGTTGGCTTGCCTCACTCTCTTTTTCAGGGTGGCTACCGAGATCCGGGCCTGGCCCTTACACTTCTGAGGGAGGAAGGCCGCCTTGATCTTGTCACCCAAGGGCATGGCAGTGTTCCACACTAGCAGGCATGACTTGGGCAGTACCTGGTCCATGCGCCCAAACAGGTTCTCCAGATTCTGCCTATAGCTACTCAGGGAATTCCGCCCATACCTGGAGACGTCCCAGAGGCAAGAGTTCATAATGATCACATCCGGGGCATGTGTGCCAGATTGCAGCTCCTCCAGGACGCTCTCCATGTACTCTGAATAGACGCGCGTGAGGAAGTAGAAGCGCACCAGATGGTGGTCGGAGCAGAACTCGCGCACCTCGCGGTAGTCGGTGCGGTTGTGCAGCGTGTCCAGCTCGCCTCCCTTCATCAGCTGGTCCTTTTCAAAGGTCAGCTCCCCCTTCATTCTGAGCTGCTTGTAACTGAGCAGGCAGTCCTTCTGCAGCAGCAGCACCAGGTCCTTGTACACCGCCCTATGCACAGAGTCCCCAAGGACGACCACATACTTGTTGTGTAGAAGCTGCTGGACTTCTGAGGCCAACAGGCGAACCATGATGCCCTGCGTCGCGCCTCTTAGCTCCCTCTTTTGCACAAGCTGGGTCTGGGAACTGCTAAAACAGAAGAGAGAGCGCTGGGAGGGGCTCGCTCACTCGCCCTTAGGCAGGGCAGCAAGCTTGAGAAAGATGGGGGAGGTCGTTTGGGGAGCTGCCCTGGAGGTCTGAGAGGAGGGGTTGGGTAGGGAAGAGGGCAGGGGCAGACCCTCCTTGATCTGGCTGAAGTTCAGGCCTGCAATTCAATCTCAACTATTGGGCCTTATCTTCTTTCTGCTCTGTCCATCTATTTCCCTGTTACTTCCAACAAGAAATTACCATTTCTTGAACCTCAAACCATCTTTAATTTGTTAAAAACCCAACCACTGGGCTGGGGAGATGGTTGAGAGGGTGAAGGTTCTAACAGAGGATCTAGGCTTAAATCCCCAACACAGACAAGCAGACCCCCAGGTTTACCGGGCTAGGCCAAAACGGCTTTCGGTTCAGTAAGAGAACCCCTCTCAAAATATAAGGTGGGCAGCTGTGCCTGGGGGTGGCTCCCTTTAACACCAGGATTTAGGAGGCCGGCGCAGGCAGAACTCTGCGAATTCAAAAGGCTAGCTGGGCCTAGCAAGTTCCAGACCAGCCAACGCTACGTAGGGAAAGCTTGTCTCAATAAAGAAATAAATGTGCGTGGGGGTGGGGGTGGGGGTGGGAGGCAGAGAATAAATAACAAGAGGAAGAAATGCCTCAGACCCAGAAAGACAAATATTACATGTTTTCTTTAAAAAAAAAAAAGAGGAAGGTACACATCACTGATCTCCGGTCTCCACACTTGAGAGTGCATGTGCGTGTTTGTGCATGCGTGTGTGTGTGTGTGTGTGTGTGTGTGTGTGTGTGTGTGTGTGTGTATATACCCCACCCCCAAATGCCACCCACATCCTTAAAAAAAATAAAAGAAGCCGCCGGCAGTGGCACACGCCTTTGATCCCAGCACTCAGGAGGCAGAGCCAGGCAGATCTCTGTGAGTTCGAGGCCAGCCTGGTCTACAGAGTGAGATCCAGGACAGGCACCAAAACTACACGGAGAAACCCTGTCTCCAAAAACAACAGACAAACAAACAAACAAATAAATAAATGGAATAAAAAGGGTTCGGGGGGGGGGGGGGGGGGGTTGGGGATTTAGCTCAGTGGTTGAGCGCTTGCCTAGCAAGCGCAAGGCCCTGGGTTCAGTCCTCAGCTCTGGAAGAAAAAAAAGAAAAAAAAAAGGGTTCTGGGGATAGAGTCCTCACTTGCAGAAAGCTCTAGGTTCTGTCCTCTGCATTTACAACCATAGGAAATATTCTAATGACTTACATTGTTTCACTTTTCTTCCATGCCTTTCTTTGCATGTAAATATCAAAACTGTTTTTCTCTTCTCCTGCCAATCTGTCTCTTGGTTAGTTTGCATGTCCCCAGGGGCTAAGAAGTAGAGAAAAGGCTTTGCCTTTCCAAACACTTTGGATGAAATGCTGACAGGTGTGGAACTTATCTTCAAAATCTCAAATTAAAGCCAGGCGGTGGTTGCACACGCCTTTTAATCCCAGGGTTACAGAGGCAGAGGCAGGAGGATCTCTGTGAGTTAAAGGCCAGTCTGGTCTACATGACCCGTTCCAGGTCAGTCATGGCTATGTTGTGGGATCCTGCCACTTAGGATGCATCTCCTGGGACCATCAGCAGGTAGAACCACATTTCAATACTACTTCAAACTATAACCAGCCAGGGGCATAGAAGCCACGTTAGCCATGGGAAAGCCAGTGAAATCCACCATGACTCTAAGAGCTCTAAGGTAATGTACACTGTAAACATTATAGGCATGGGTGGATAACTGGCACTAAATTGTAAATAATTATCATTTTTTCTTTGGTTTTTTTTTTGAACAGTATTTCTCTGTATAGTCCTGGCTGTCCTGGAACTTGCTCTGTAGACCAGGCTGGCCTTGAACTCCCAGAGATCCACCTGCCTCTGCCTCATAAGTGCTGGGATTAAAAAATCAAAGGCGTGCGCCACTACTGACTGGTAAATCGTTATTTTTTGAGAAAAGGTATATTCTGTGCTAGCCTCAAACTCCTGCCCATTTCATCTTAGCCTCTGAGTGCTGGTGTTAAAAGCGTGCACCACTACATCTGGAACTTTTTTTGGAAACAGGGTCTCACTATGTAGCCCTGATTGTCCTAGAATTCACGATGTAGCTCAAGCTGATCTTGAAGAACTCAGAGATCAGTCTGCCTCTGCTTGCCAGAGTGCTGGACCAGGCCCAGGTAACAAATTAAAATGTTAAGGCTGTACTACAGAACAGGCAAAGTATCGCTATCAAAAGAGAGGTTTCACAGGGAGAGGCAGCACACCTTTAATCCCATCACTAGGGAGAGGCAGGTGGGTATCTATGAGTTAGAGGCCAGCCTGGTCTACTTAGTGAGTTCTGGGGACAGCCAAGGCTACACACAGTGAAACTCAGTCTCAACAAAACCAAAAGGAAAAAAAAAGCTTAACAGTAATAGCTCATCACCGTGGCGCGACAAGATAACACATTAAGTAAAGAATGCGCAGGGCTGGAGATGAGGTTCAGGTGCTTAGAGAGCTCACCTAGCAAACGGAGAGCCAGCAGCGGCATCCCCATCACGGCAGAACCTGGAGTGGGGGCACAAAGGGTAACCTCAGCACTTGGGAGGCAGAGGTAGGAAGGTCATCTATGATTACTTAGTGAGTTCGAGGCCAGTCTGGTATATGTGAGACATTGTCTCAAAAAGGGAGTGGGGAGAGAGGAAGAGAGAGAACATGAGGTAAACAGTATTTGTCCTCTGATCTTAGAAACACTGATAAACTAGGCTTGGTAGTACAGGACTATAATGCTAACACTTGGGAGGCAGAGGCAGGAGAATCGCCATTAAGTTCTAGGCCAGCCTGGTCTACATAGTAAGACCCTGTCTCAAAATATTAAAAGAAAAAAATAAATAAAAGGAGAGGGAAGGGAGAACCTCACTGATAACTGTCATGATATAAGTCCCAGGTGTGGTGGTGCAAGCCTGTAATACCATACAGCATGGCAGACAAGGAGGACCAGGAGTTCAAGGCCAGCCTGGGACAAAACAAGAAAAACGTGCTAGAAAACACTGCTTTGGAGCCACAGTGGGGGGGGAGGGGGACCCTGGCGCTGCTTGCCAGCTCTTTGCAGCTAAGTTACTTAGCCTCTCTGTGAAACAGGACTACAGTACTCACGTCAATTTGACGCGGGGATTGAGTGTAGTGTGCTCAGATACTGTTTATGCTCGTATGTAGGCAGGCACTCCCGGGGTCCAGTAGAGAGTGTCGGAGTCCCTGCAGCTGGAGCTCAGGGCAGTTTCGAGCAGCCAGATGTGGCTGCTGCTGGGGTCTGAGCAGCAGTGCTCTCCACCTGGGCCAACTCTCCAGCCCAAATGTAAAGAACTTAGAACAATGCCTGCCAAGCATTGTTCTTAAGTACCAGTATGAGTTGGTGATTCTCAGTGAGCAAGCTACAGAATACCAGTGTAGCCATCCGAAAAGGGGGAGAAAACTGTTCATCTGTCATCGGGGTTCCACAAAACCAAAGGAGAAGATGAAAGGGGAGGGTTTTCAATATAATGCCAATGTTTACGGAACAACTCTCGGATGCTACTTTAAGGTGGCCTACTTAAGAGATCTTTCTCCCCATTCCTATCTTATAGAAAAGGTTATAGAAACGATGGAGCTAAGATTTACTCGCTTTATTCATAGGCAACTATCTGCTCTGCTACCGGGGTTGTGTGTACTTGTGGGTAGGGGTGGAGAGAATGAATGTACCACATCTCATCATTTTAATCTCAAGCCAAAAGACACAAATATTAAACCAGGTATTAGCATAACCCAGTAAAAAAAATCCAAATGCTGCAGACTGTGACTTCCCCATGGGAAGGTGTGGTTCCCAGCATTTCAACCAGGGAACCTTGGACCACATGCTGCCCCCACCCACCCACCACCTGGCCCCAAGTCAAGCAAAACTGCCTGCAAGAATTGGCCATTGTCCTCCAGGGGAAGGTGCTGATAGCATCTAGGAGAAAGGGAGGGGAAGAGCATTCCAGTAGGCAGCTGAAGCCAAGACAAGGAGTTGGGGGGGGGGGGGGGCGCTCAACAACCAGATGGACAAAGTCAGACACCCTCTGCCTGGTCCCCATGGGAAAGGGTTGACTGTGCTAGGAGGCCACCCAAGACATGCCCAGACCTAAATGACATGTTTAGTGGACTGAGAGAACACCAAGGTAGAAAGACTGAATCCTCTCAGACACTAAAGGCCAGCAACTTCCAGTTCCGGGTTCTTATTTATAAAACTGAAACAAAAAGGGACTGGAATACAGCCAGGCTAGAGCAATAAGCTCCCTTATTAGTTTTGGAAGCTATCTGATGGACCCATTTCATTAGGAGGGGACACAGTGAGTGAACTGTTGTGCTCCAAAAACAGGGACAAAAAAGAGCCGTCTCAGCTGGCGTGGCGGTAAACACCTGTAATCCCGGCACAAGGCGCCAATGCCGGATCGCTCAAAAACTTAAAATGAGTCGGTCTCTTCCCTCCAGGACAGAGATAAGCAAAGGCTGCCAAGGACAGATAAGAGGGGCTGACCCTGCAAGGGGGATGTGCGCAGAAGCGCCCAAGGCTGTTGAAGGTCAGGGTGGAGGCGGAGGGGTACAAGGCCTACAATTCCACGCTTAAAAAGTTCCCCTGATTCCCCAAATCTGCTTCGCTGCAAGATCTGGGCCTCTAAAGTTGTGGGAGAAATATGCATTAATAATGGCGACCGCTATTTTTAAAAAATGACTTTCAAGCAATTTGCTTGTATTTCTCCATTTGGGGACAATTAATTTTTCAGTAGCTCCACGAGGCATGAATTATAAATCTTAAGACTGTTACTTTATAGCCATCCCCAAACAAACCCAGACCTTTTTTTTTCATTAATCAGTGTTGTGTAGTAATTAGGTTAGTTTTTGGAAGAATGACAAGGAATTAGGCCAGTGGCTCTGAGATGCGACAGAGATGTCTTAGAACATAAAGACAGGCCTGACAATTAGGATGCTGCTTCGATTTCTAGCAGGTAAAACTTGTAACTAGTTTAATAGTTTCATGTATCTGACTAAATACCCACGTAACATTGCACTAGGACGATAAACAGTTCCTTTCCCTTTAAAGGCAATAAGGGATTCTATCCATCCATCCATCCATCTATCTATCCATCCATCTATCTATCTATCTATCTATCTATCCATCTATCCATCCATCCATCTATCTCTATCTATCTATCTATCTATCTATCTATCTATCTATCTATCTTTTTTTTTTGGGGGGGGGTGTTCCAAGACAGGGTTTCTCTGTGTAGCTTTGGAGTCTGTCCTGGAACTCACTCTGTAGACCAGGCTGGCCTCGAACTCACAGAGACCCACCTGGCTCTGCCTCCCAAATGCTGAGATCAAAGGCGTGCACCACCACCACCCAGCTCTATTTTGTTTTGAGACAGGGTCAAACTACGTAGCCTGGTTGGTTTAGAACTTGATAATATAGACCATGCTGGCCTTGAACATGAAGACCTGCCTGCCTCTGCATCCCGAGTGCTGAGATTAAACATGCCCAGTGCAAACCATTATTTTTGACTTTTCCAAGCTCCCCTTCAATTTTAAGACAATGCATATACAGACAAGAAAATTATTTCTCAGGAACTCACCTTTTGACTTTCTTATTCACCTTTTGACTTTATGTTTTTGGTAACTGTTTAGTTTTCTAAGTTGAACTAAATTTGTCAAAAATCATATGGCCTGCAATGGGCCCACACTAGACTGGACGGGGCCTACCAACTACCGGCTCCGGAGGAGGGCCTGCCACTGCATTCTGGACTAAGGACTGAGAACTTGCCACGGACTTTTGATTTGGGGCAAGTAAGCGAAGTATCTACTATCCACAACACCAAAAGTGGGAGGAGCAATATTTTAAAGATGGCTTTAGGGCCAAACTAGATATATAAAATTATTGTGAAATACTGTGGTAAGTGGCAACATAAAGACACCGCGGCCAGGTAGCCACAGGGAAGGAAACCCATCTCACCCTCCCGGGCCAGGTGATGCATCACCTGGCTTCATAGGCCTCAGCCCTGCAGCCTAATGAGGAAAAAGGTCGTTTCTAGGGTGTGTCAGGGTCTTGACAGCTGTCACTCAGCATAGTTAACTTGGTTGACACTTGTGACATACCGCAGTGATGCCTGGCCAGCCTTCTAAGGGGGTTCCCGGTGGCGGTGCTGACCAATCCGGCTTAGGCATGAGTTGAGGTGGACACACTGGGAGCGGGCCTGTATCATCCCTCCCCAGAGCATTCAACGGCACAAACATCAATGGAAGAATTCCAAAGACCGTGAGTCTGAAAAGTTACACGCTTAAAAAACTCTTAAAGCACCATATTTCCCCACATGAATAGTCTTAATATAAATCTGATGGGCTACTGAAAGAAACGCAAGGGGAAATTTTAAGGACGAAGTGGAGCCGGGCAGTGGTGGCGCAGGCCTTTAATCCCAGCACTCGGGAGGCAGAGCCAGGCGGATCTCTGTGAGTTCGAGGCCAGCCTGGTCTACAAAGCGAGTTCCAGGAAAGGTGCAAAGCTACACAGAGAAACCCTGTCTCGAAAAACCAAAAAAACCAAAAAAAAAAAAAAAAAAAAAAAAAAAAAAAAAAAAAAAGAACAAAGTAGAGGTCCTTAATACTTTCTATGCAGACACTTTTTAGAGAAAAAGATAACCTTTGGGCCATTTTTTTTTTTCTTTTAGAGACAGGGTTTCTCTGCGTAGCCCTGGCTGTCCTGGAACTCACTCTGTAGATCAGGCTGGCCTCGAACTCAGAGATCTGCCTGCCTCTGGGATTAAAGGCGTGCGCCGCCGCGGCCATCACCACCACCAGGTTCCCATTTGGATCTTTTTAAACAATTCATAAAAGTTTGATTTCAATCGCATACAGCTTTGCACATTTTTAGCATTACCATCTCGAGTCATTATTTCAACTGCACCTATAATCTGTCTAACAGGGTTAGGAAAAATGTCCTGAGTTGGCAACCTGGTTTTCACCTCCAAGAAACAGTGCCGTACTGGTCTCAGGCTGGAGGCCCATCTCTCCGTGCCTCGGTTTCCCCCCTGCGAGAGTAAGAGAAGACCCGGCCTCTCAAAGGCCTAGTCCCGCCTGCAGGACAGCGGGCCCCCTTTAAGCCCCACTCCAGAGCAAACAACCCAAGGACCCGAAGCCCCCATCCCCTGACCCCGAGGTCCCCCTTCCCACCGAGTGCAAAGGCAGACACCACCTACCTCCTTCTGGGGAAGAAGGCCAACAGCCAAGTCGCGCCGGGAGCTTTCTACATCCTCAAGCTATCTCCTCCCCTGAGTGGACTAACTCTGCCTTCTGCCTGTCAGTCACTCGTCCTAAGGTGAGCTCCCACCCTCCTAATTTCTCCCTGCTTAAAAAAAAAAAAAAAAGGTAACTTTGTTGGCTCCACCTCCCGGCCTGTCGGTCCTACTGCCTGGCCTTCAAGGCCACATTTTTTAAAGCGCTCTTTGCACAGCCTGTGTCCGGTCCTCTCCTCCCACTCACTCCTCCTCGGGCTTTAACTTGGCTTCCAATCGCATCAAACCCGAAGACATTTGTCAGTAAATCACCACTGGCTTCTTGGCTTCCTTTCAAAGGCCGATTCTTGACCTTCGCAGCGGCTGCTGACCGCACTTCTGCAGCGCCCATCGGAGCCCCAGGCCCTGCTGGGTCCTGTCCTCTCCCAGGGGTTCCCTCCAAAGACCGTCTCTCTCAAGGCCCCCTCAGCAGTTCTCCAGACTCCCTTCCACCTTGGCTTCAGTCACCCCCAAGCCTTGGAGCAAGCCCCTGCTCTGCTCTAGATAATCTGGTTCTGGCTTTTGCCCGTGGTCCGAGCCAGATTGTAAATGGCTTCTCTTCCCTAGACCCAGGAGGAGGAGGAGGAGGAGGAGGAGGAAGACGAAGGACCACCCATCACCTTATCAATACTATTTGTATGCAGATGACTCAGAATTGAGGCAATAAAGCCACCAGGCTGAGTGGGAGGGCCCGGGATTCGGCCCTGGGGTAAGATCAGCTGGAGATCCCGGCCAGATCTGCACTCTCCCAGCCTCGGGCATTGTGGCCTGGAGGGGCGGGGAGCCTAGTGAGTGACTAGTGATTTCGTAAATAGTTGATGGCTAGCAAAATGCTGCCACATTATAAATAACCCCTTCTCCACCCCACCCCACCCCCAGCGTCTCCTCAGCTCCAGGCATTCAGGTGGGTAAAGTTCTTTAGTGGGGGGAAGGGAGGAATAACAATAGCCTTCCAAATTCTCCAGGGTTCTTTATCCTCACACCAAATTGTGACAATTCCTAAGACCATTCCCTCCCGACCTTTGGACAGTCTTCCTCAAGGTAAATATTGATGAAGGCAACCTGCTCTACCGTGTGTCCAGAGCTTCAATTCTGGATGGAAATTGGGTGGACATATGACTGGGTGGAAATACATCCCATCCAAAAAGCTGCGTCAACTTGTTTTTATTTTTCATAAATGGCTGTTGTCACCATTCTTGAAACATGAAAAATCCGTAAAATGATAACCTGAATGTAGCTCAACTCAACTATTACCATTTATTCCTACTTTTTTTGGGGGGGGCATGATTTGGGGAAGGTGGTCGTGGGGGGGGGTCGTGGAAGATCCAACCCAGAGTCTGGTGCATGGTAGGCAAGATGTGTGCATCTACCTTACATTTATATAGCAAATTGAATTTGTTTTGTTTTGTTTTGTTTTTCAAGACAGGGTTTCTCTGTGTAGCTTTGCATCTTTCCTGGAACTCACTCTGTAGCCCAGCCGGGCGGTGGTGGCCCACGCCTTTAATCCCAGCACTCGGGAGGCAGAGGCAGGCAAGTTGTATTTTAATGTTAATCATATATCATATAGATTATAACAGATTGGTTATACATTCCACTGTTATATATGTAAGGTAGATACACATGTATATTGAAAGTATACTTTAGGATTTCGCAACGTTTTCAGAAGTTGAGCACTGTTCACTTTTACTTCTGTTTTAGCTTAGTTTGCATGGTTAATTTTTTTTTCTTCATTATCCACACCCCCCCTCCCCATTTGTGGGTGTGGGTGTGAGATCATGGGATCTGTTTCTTTTTTTTTTTTTTCTTTTTTCTTTTTTCTTTTTCTTTTTCGAAACAGGGTTTCTCTGGGCAGCCTTGAACTCACTTTGTAGCCTCAAAGTCACAGAGATCTGCCTGCCTCTGCCTCTTGAGTACTGGGACGAAAGACGTGCGCCCCGCCCCCTGCTGGGATCTGTTCCTTAAGATCTACTCATTGACCGGAAGTCAATTTTGTCAGAAATTCCTGCTTGGCCTTTGGACAGGCCTCGCCTTCCTCCAAGGGCCCTGCTCCTAAACGCTTGGTCTGCTATAGCTGCTAACAGGCCCTGTCACCCAGGCTCTCCTCAGACACAAGCGCCTCCTGCCTCTGCGTCCCAACCATTCCTGCAGTCCTCTGGTCTTAGTGTCTTCCATGGTGCACCCTCACTTCTGCCTCTTTCCAGGGGACATTCAAGAGCCACTCACTCTGCTGGCCGGCCTGTTGGATTCTCACAGCCCAGCCTTTAGTTACCTCTGCTGACAGAAACCAACAGAGGCACGCAGAGGTTACGCAAAATCGCCCAAGGTTGCTCAGCTACCAAAGCCAGAACCGGCCTGGTATTGAGGGCAACTTCTGAGGGGTTAGATATGCTTGAGGCATAGGTAGGTTTCCTTTCTTGGGGTAGAAACAGGGTTTCAGAACCCAAAGCTTTTAACTCCAGCTATAAATATTTGCTGAAATGAAAAGAAGGGAAGTAAAATTATCTAGAAAGAAAAATTTGCATGCCGTTTCCTCCTTGTTATTCTCCGCTGGAAAAACTATTTTGTACACAACTTTACATTTTCCACGAGGAAACAAAACACGGTTGGAGTTTATCTGGTTCCATTTCCACCACTCAGATGTTAGCTAGCTTTATTATTATTATTATTATTTGCAGTGAAATGGAGTATTTAACCAGCTGTTTTACAACACCAATTGGGTAACCTTATTTAGACTCTTGGGGTGCTAGTTAAGTGTTTTACTTGCTTATCCATGTGCTCCTCTTAAGAAACTTATGAAACAGGTATTTTTCATTTTATTCATTTACACATTATTCAAAAATCAAGGTTGAAAGATGGACTGAGCCTCCTGCCATCACACGCTTATGAAAAGCAGGGCTGGAATGCCAAGCCTTTGTGGTCAACCACCACAGACAAGATTGCACAGACAATAAATAGACTCTGTACATCCTCTTTCCTTCAACACTGAATTGGCTGTTTCCTTGCACCTTTTTTAAAAGAAAAAGAAATTTAAGTGTTTACCAGTCTAGACCACTAGCAGCTCGTCCTTTGGTGCCACCGAGTCCGGTGGCTGGAGTCCCATCCCCCATCTGCCCAGTGACTTGTAACAGTAGGGATCTGAGAAAAGACAGTCAGAAAATTTAAATCTATATTTAAAAGAAAATGGGAAGCAGAGCCCTGTAATCTCTCAGGGTCCTTCTCAGCTACATAGGGAGTAGGAAGACATCCTGGGCTACAAGAGACCCATTAGCAAAAGAAAACAAGAAAGCTGGGAGGTACTTACTCATTGAAACCCCCGGTGATTTTTTGTATATGTCTCTCTGTTGATTCCAGATCTCTTCCCTAGATAGAGTCCTTTCCTGGCTGAAGATCAGAATGGCCCAGACTCTGTCTTCAAGGGAAAGAAGTTCAACGCTGGGTGCTGGAACTTTCACAAGCCAGTGTCTGGGGAGGTGATGCCATTTCCGGTGGCCTCTGGGGCAAATGACAGGATACAGCATTTGCTTTCTTGCTTTAGGAGGAGTAATGGCCGAGGTTTAAGCCTGTGCCATCAGTGTAGACGAAACCTGAAGTGGAAATGTGGCTCTGAATTTGTTTGCATCTTTGCCTTTCTCAGGAATTTGAATGTAACTATATCTTGACCCTTCCTGTTTTTTAACGGTTCAGTTCCTCGACTTTTATTATTCAGGTGTAGTGGATACAATTCGGAAAGTATTAGAAGTAGGGGGGAGGGACTGGAGAAAGAGATGGGGGGGGCTATAAGAGAGATTTCTCCCTTTCCTTTCTCTTGTTTAGTAGCCAAGGATCGTGTGTGTGTGTGTGTGTGTGTGTGTGTGTGTGTGTGTGTGTGTGTGTGTGTGTAGGGGGGCTCTGTTTACAACCCAGCCTCCCAGCTTCCGTCCTGATCTGCCTGCGTACAGTGCTGTGGTGGGAGGACAGACCCTCCACAGTGAGGAGCAGGAATATGGGCCCCAGGCTGCCCGGAAGAAGACAGCCCTGTGACTGCAGCTCCAGGTAAATGAGGTAAAGGTCAGAGCCAGCACGAGTCCCGGCTACCTCCTCTCCCAGACTCCCACTGGAAACTGTCAACTCTTTAGAAAGACAAGGGCCTGTGATTCAACTGATAAGCCGCTGGCTGGCCTTGGGTTCTGGTTGGAATGATCTCATTTGGGGGAGGGGCTCTCACCTCCCCTACCAAATACCGAGATGAAAGAAGGAGGAAATGAATCAGAAAAGACTAGGAGGAGAAACTCTTAAAAAAAAAAAAAAAAAAAAGCTTTTTTTTTTTTTTCTGAAAATAGTGAACTTTTAGTAGGCGCTTTAAACACTTCGAAGTAGAGCATTAGAATGTGTGTGTGTGTGTGTGTGTGTGTGTGTGTGTGTGTGTAACTCAGGCCCTGCCCTCTACCTCTGAGCTACGGCCCCAGTTTCCAGCTTCTATTAGGATAAACAGTATCAAGTAAGGAACAAAGCAGATTCCGCAATGAGCCAAGTGTGGGGGCACATGCTTACAATCCTAGCACTCAGGAGGGCAGAGGCAGGAGAATTGTTCCAAAAGCCCGGGCCAGCTTGGGCTACAGAGGGAGAACCTGTCTCAAGCCCAAACAACTGAAGATCCCAGGACAGTCCCTCGGCCCACACCCTCTATGCTTTGCTTTGGGTTTTATTTTCTCACTACTATGTAATAGGTAAGTTGCTCTACAAAGTGACTTCTTTGTTGTTTCCTGGAAAATATTTTATGTCAACTGCCCCACATGTACCTTGAAATTTAATTACACATACATTTAATTAAACATTCTGCATTGTTCTTATCTTGCCTAAATTTTTTTTTTCATCTTGGCCAAATTGCTTTCTAGGTTCTAATGAACTGTAATGCAATCATTACCGTGTCTCCACACAGGACTTCGGTCTGGAACCCAACTCATAACCTGAGTGTTCTAAGATTCAGAACAGTGTATTATGTAACCAGAAGGCCTCTCTGCCCTGACCTGGGTTCCGTACATGAGTTTCAAATGTTTCCAAGACCTGAGTGTCAGCACATCCGTGCACTGTGAGAAGAAACTGGGGAGGGTTCCAGGTTTTCTGTAATCAGAGCCCAGAGAACAGGAGTAGATGCAAATGGTCGTCATGTTTACACGCTTTCTATTTAAGAGGCGGGTGGGTCCCTGAGAGCCACTGATTTTCTTGCTTTCGGCCTCCATGTCAACCATGTTGACCCATGTCAACAGCTGCTCTGGCTCTATCGAATGCTTCAGCCTCACAGCCTCGTCAACCTAAAACGCACTTCCTCCCATGCCTCTCCTTTCCTGGCTAGAGCGGCTCCTGTCATCCGCACTTGGCAGGTGGTGAAACTGAAACTCTGCAGACCTTCAATGCCTTGTCACCTGATGGAGTCCTTCCCACTGCACAGTGGTCATCTCTGCTGCCAGGTGGGTGCACTGCCCGTGTTAACCATATTTCAATTACGTTGTTTAGTTCTCCAAAGGGTACAAGAGGGCTGGGGTGTGGCTCACTTGGCAGAGCGCTTGTCTACCGTGCATGAAGCCCTAGGTTCTGTTCCCCCCTCCCCTCCCAGCCCCCCACCCCACCCCCCCAAGAAACTGTACGACATGCGTGGAATCCCAGCAATAGGGAGCTGCAGGTAAGAGGATCGGAAATCCAGGGTCATCCTTGACTCCCTAAGGAGTCTGAAGTGAGGCTACATAAGACTCTGCAGTGAGTCTCAGTGTTCCCCAATCCCACGACTACTTATTCTATCGGAAACATTCTACACAGATATTCCATAGCTGAAGGGATTCCGTATAGCAACAATTATCCTGCTGACAATCTGGAAACTCCAGGCCACCAATAAAGCCAAAGTTGTGTGCTGAGACAATATGTGTTTTCCTGAGACATCACAGACAGGTATGTCGAAGACGATAAACAGACCGTGCTTATATACAGCTAAAAGGATCTATGACCTCGAGTTAATGTATGTAAAACCTCACTCTCAATCCTAAATCTGAACAATATCATATACCTTACGATTCTGTTTACGAAAGGAAACTCTCTACCCTTGAAGCCTTTGAACTTATACTGTCTGAGCAATGCGACATAGAAAACCACGGACCATATACACAGTCACTGTAAAGACAATGAAGGTGCCGGGCACGTGGCTGGGTTGGTAAAGTGCCTGCTGCACAGATACGAGGACCCGAGTTCAGCTCTCAGCACCGGGCCTGGCTGTGCCGGGAGGCAGAGATGGGGGTGGTGTGGGGATCTCTGGTCAGCCAGCCAAACAGCCAGCTCAGGGTCAGTGAAAGAAGATCTAGATGGGCAGAGAGTGAGGGAAAGAAAATACCCAACACACTGACCCTCAGATTCCACACACACACACACACACACACACACACACACACATACACACACACACATATACACATACACACACACACATACACACACACACATATACACATACACACACGCGCACACACACGCACGCACACACCCACGCACATACACATACACACACATACGCACACACGCACGCACACACACATACACACACATACACACACATACACACATATACACATACACACACACACACACACACACACACACACGCGCGCGCGCGCACACACACACGCACACACACATACACACATACACACACACATACACACACACACATACACACACACTTCACACACATACACACACACACACACACACACACACACACACGCACGCACGTTCAGGCACGAACCCACATGAACACACAGAGATGAATACAATCAAACAATCAGGGGTGGGCTGAGAGGTGGCTCAGCAGTTGAGGGCACTTGTTGCTCTTGCAGAGGACTGGGTTTGATTCCCAGCACCCACATGTTGGCTCACAACCATCTGTAACTCCAGTTCCAGAGGATCTGACACACTCTTCTGACCTTCAAGGGCACCAGGCATGCACATGGTACATACACATATATGCAAGCAAAACCACGCATATACATAAAACAGTAAAATAAGACTAGCAAAAATCGAGAATGACTCTCTTGAGAAGTCTATACCCACACTTGGGTGTATCTTATTCTGCCCCTGAGCATCTCTTTGTATTACCCCCATGCTAAAGATCCACATTAAAAATGTCTTTTGCCAGGCAGTGGTGGTACACAACCTTAATCTCAGCACTCAGGAGGCAGAGGCAGGCGGATCTCTGTGAGTTCAAGGCCAGCCTGGTCTACAGAGTGAGTTCCAGGGCAGCCAGGGCTCCACAGAGAAACCCTGTCTCAAAGAAAACTAACAAAAAGTCTCTTAGTAAATTTCAACTCTACTTCACACCATCTTGTCTTGAAATTCTTTTCTATGGCAAAGTGAAAAAATCCTGGGTTTGCCTAAGTGTAGGTCCCTAAGGGTCAAAGGAACTCTTCAGGGTGTAGCACATGACTGTCCTGGTTCCACTGCCCCCTCTCCCTGATAGATGAAGGCCAAACTGAACAGATGTTAAACTGCAAAATTCCTTTGGTAAAACTAATCATTCAGATTGTTCCAAATGTTCAAATAATTGAAATGCTATTGAAAAAACCAAGCAACCAAACATAAAAAAACCCAACCTATTACTGGGCTGACAATACTGTTCAGTGGTAGAGCCATTCAGACAATTGACATCCTGGAGCAAGGTGCAGAAGCAGCTACCTGTGGAAACCCAGTCCAGGGACTCTCGTTGGTCTAGGGCCTGTGTTCTTCCGTGTGGAGAGCACTGAAACATATGCTCACAGTGATTGGCTGACTTCACATGCACCGGTGGTGTGGATGGAGGGCAAAGCTAGGATGTTGTGGAATATGTGAACTTGAGATCATCTGGCTTTGGGGCCAACAGACTGTTAAACCTCATGGAGTCACATATGGTTCCATGACCTTGGGGGTCACTGAATCCTTCTGCATCTACTATTTCATTTGTAAAACGGTGGCATCAATAACTGCTATGTGAATGCAAGGATTGAATGAGAAAGTGAACCCAGACAGCATGTCCATAGGGGTACAATAAAAGATCTCCATGCTGTTCCCCATGGACCATCTCTTCATTCTCTCTTTCTTTGAGTTGGTAAGTTACTCCCACGGGTTTGTATGCTTGTGAGAACAACCCAGTAAACGGGAATTGCTCCTCCTGGGTGGGGAGACTGGCTGTACCTGCCAAGCAACAAGACGGGACCATTCACTAAGTCTGCTGGCTGAGTTCTTTGGTTTTTCTCTGGTCTGCCTCAGCAAGGTAGGTGCAGGTATAGAGCAGGCCTTGAACTCACTGTATTCACCTGCCTCTGCCTCTTGAGTGTTGGGATTAGAGTGCATTCCCACACCCAGCCATTTGTGAGTTTTTTTTATTTTTTATTATTTTTTGTTTGTTTTGAGACAAAGTCTCACTATGTAGCTCTAGCTTGCCATATTCCATATGTAGATCAGGCTGGGATCAGACTTTTGGAGATTCACCTGCCTCTGCAGGGATTTTAAAGGATTATTATTATTATTATTATTAATGTGTATGCATGTGTGTATGGGTATGGGTTTTTGCACATGAGTTCAGTGCTTATGGAGGCCAGAAGAGGGCATTGGATCCACTGGAGCTGGAGTTATAGGTGGTTGTAAGTGGAATGGCATGGGTGCTGGGAACCCAACTCAGGTTTTCTGCCACAGCAGTATGCACTCTTAACTTCTGAGCCACCTTTCCAGCTGAGGGGCTCTGCTTTTTGGGTTCCATTAATGTAGAATTCTGTTATAAATTCATACTTTACTTAAAGTCATGGTTAACCTGAATCCAAGTACAGAAAAACAATAATTAATTAATTAATTAATTAATTACTTTAATCACATAGTGGGGCATATTTTAATGTAAGAGCAAAAATAATGTGCTTTTCTCCCTCCTTTTTGGTGGTGTTGGATATGGAACCTACAGCCTCACACGTTTGGCAATCATTCTGCACCCAGCCCAATAGTGTTTCTTCAGCATCAACAACCCTTTATTAGTTCCAGCCACAGAATAATTGAAGCTTATCTACTTCACCCCCCTTCTCTATTGGAAGGAACAGGCGTTTTTCTTCTCTTTGAGGTATGGAGTGCTGTGAGTGGACCAGAAATCAGCCCATTCAATGTTTACATACAGATGCATTTACTTCCGCTAACAGGTGTTTGCATTCAGACCTATGCTTGGCTACCTTTAAGTGATGGCCAAATTTAGCAAATCAAAAGCCGTGTTTTTTCTTTGCTTGTGTGAATATACTAACCCACGTGGTTTTAGTTATGTCTCTGCAAAGAATTTGCAATTTGTACTTTTAAGTACATACGAATACTCAAATGTCTGTAACAACCTCAGCACTGAGAAGCAGAGGCAGGAGGATTACTGAAAGTTTGGCCAGCCTGGTCTATATAATGAGTTTCAGGCCAGCCAAACCTACATGTTTAGACTGTGCCTCACAAAACAAAAGTACATCTGAATAGTGAGTAATTTGTGTCCTCTAGTAGTATATGAAGACTTGTGAGGGGCTGGGGCTGGGGCTCAGGCGTAGAATGTTTGCCTAGCATGCATGGGGTCCTGGGTTCAATCCTCATACTGCAAAACAAACCTTCCTCTCCATTTAGACCTAACCTGGTAGCACACTAGGTCTGCAATGCCAGAATCGAGGGCTGAGGAAGGAGGATCACCATGAGTTTGAGGCTAGCCTGGGCTACCTGGGGAAAACCAAAATAATAATAAAAGAATTTTGAGAGGACTGGCAAGATGATGGCTCAGTGGTTAAGCTTGTGCACTGCTCTTAGAGAGGATCAGAGTCTGGTTCCCAGCACTCACCGGGTAGGTCACAACTCCAGCTTCAAGGGAATCCTATGTCTTGGCTGCCTCATGCACATGCGCTCTCTCTCTCTCTCTCTCTCTCTCTCTCTCTCTCTCTCTCTCTCTCTCTCACACACACACACACACACACACACGCACACACACGCACAAATGCATGCATGCACTAATAATAAAATTCTTTGTTTTTTGAGACAGTGTTTCACAGTGTAGCCCTGGCTGTCCTGGAACTGTAGACCAGGTTGGCCTTGAACTCACAGGGATCTGCCTGCCTCTGCCTCCTGGGTGCTGGGATTAAAGGCGTGCACCACTCACCACCCAGCAAATAAATCTTTCTTGGAAAACAAGACTTCTGAAGCCAGATGTGGTGTTCAACACCTATAATCCTAGTACTTGGAGACTGAGACCAAAAGATCATGAGTTCTGACCTGGTCATGACTACACAGTAAGCAAGAACCTTGTCTATACATAAATAAACCAAATTTGAGATCTGAGTTAAAATATCTCATGAGTTCAGCTTAGCAACAACTAAATTCTGTGCTAAATCAGTGTATGTCAACTTTTCTTTGGTTGTTGCTAAGTAGGGACTTAGGAAGTTGATGAACTGAGAGACCCAAGATCCTACTGCTTAGATATGCCCTGAATCTCTCTACATGCGGTCTTGGAATCTCGGTTTTATGCAAAGTCTCCATTCTGCTCCAGCATGGCTTCCTGGTTCAGAGCATGGGCTTTTGCAGGCTGGGGAAGTGAGAAAGGTCTCAAGTCCTTACCTCATGAGTCATGTGACTCTGGATGCTTGACTCCTGTGGACCCATTTCCAGTGTCAAATATTCAATGTGTGGATTGAGCAGCAGGGTTCTCAGTTTACTCTAGGAAAATGGTATGTGCGTGGTGGGGGGGTGGGGCGTGTGTGGGCGTGCAGGGTGGTGCAGCTCAACGTGACGACAGCCATCTTGGCTCAGTTTGCCTACTGGGAAGTCCTGGCAGATATTCCAAGCTCTATAACAAACAAAGTTATTAGGACAGTCAGTCAAGCATGGCGTACCAGCCACTGATGCTCAGATTGTTTTTTAACTGATATTTTGAGAAAGGGTAGTACATTCCTGTTGACCACGCCCACCTTTGTCCGGCTCAGCACGGGAGGAGGTACCTTCCTCCTGTTTTAGAGGGCAGGATCCTTTTGCCTTGGTGCTACCCAAAACATCCTCTGCCCCTAAGTCTCTAATAAAATGCCATTTGTGCAGTCTGGACCTAGCAGTCTCTTTCCTTGGTGTCTCAGGACCCTTCTCCCTCTGGTGTCTGGCTCTAGTACACACAGAGTGTAGTATCCAAACAATGTATGTATATCTATGCCTTAATCGGGTAGAAAATAATACTTTAAATAGTTAGCCGCAGGTAAAACGCAAATGCTAGCAGGCACCCTGTGTGATGAACACAGCTCTGGGCTGTCCTGAGAGCATCCTGCAGGAACGGACTCGGCTGCAGGTGGACATAGGCTGTCTTGAAGCTTGGGATACCGAACAGCCTTTCCCGTCGCAGTCAGGCTCAGCAATGACCCTGGACCATGCAGTAGGTTTCCTGGGGCTGGCTGCATGGTCCCTCAGTCACGGGTCATTTTTTTTTTTTTTTAAAGCTTGTAAGTCTTTTTACAAAGGATAATTAAACACTGTATGAGAGCAGAGGCCTTATATTATATTAGAAATGTGTCCCTCACCTGTCAATAATGTTAGGAGGCTCCAAGCCACTCAGTGTGTTCTGATTCCAGTTTCTGTGTTCATCCCCACTCCTTCCTCAACTTGACCATTTCCAGATGCACAGTGGAGAGAGGTCCATTCATATGTGGTGCCATACCCTTCTTCCATTCTGCAAATCTGAATCTACACACCCCATTCCCTCTTCCCCCGAGCCTCACCGCACAGCCACACGCACGTTGTTCTCCGTACACCCTGTGCTAATAGCTCTCACACACTACCTGTGACATGCTTTCTGTTCCCAAGTAACTTAGCCGTTCCTTGGTTACCATGACCTCTCTCATTCAGCCCACACTAGCACCAATTTTGAAGCTTTATCCTAGTCAGGGGTGGGGGTAGGGCCGAGGTGGGGTGTATGCCTTTGATCCCAGCACCCAGGAGATAGAGGCAGGCAGGAGATCAAGGCCAGCCTGGTCCCAGGTAATCTACATAGTGAGTCCCAGGTAATCTAGAGCTACATATTGAGACACTGTCTAAAACTCAAAAACAGCTGGATGGTGGTGGCGCACGCCTTCTTTCATCCCAACACTCGGGAGGCCAGCGGATCTCTGTGAGTTGGAGGCCAGCCTGGGCTACAGAGTGAGTTCCAGGGAAGGCACAAAGCTACACAGAGAAACCCAGTCTCAAAAAAAAAAAAAAAAAAAAAAAGTCTGGATATTGTCGGGCAGTGGTGGTGCACACCTTTAATCCCAGCACTTGGGAGGCAGAGGCAGGCAAATCTCTGTGAGTTCCAGGACAGGCTCCAAAGCTACAGAGAGAAACCCTGTCTCAAAAATCAAAATCAAAAACAAAAACAATGGCCGGCCGGTCGGTGGTGGCGTATGCCTTTAATCCCAGCACTTGGAAGGCAGAGGCAGGAGGATCTCTGTGAGTTCGAGGCCAGCCTGGGCTACAGAGTGAGTTCCAGGAAAGGCTCCAAAGCTACACAGAGAAACCCAGTCTCAAAAAAAGAAAAAAAAAAAAAGTCTGGATATTGTCGGGCAGTGGTGGTGCACACCTTTAATCCCAGCACTTGGGAGGCAGAGGCAGGCAAATCTCTGTGAGTTCCAGGACAGGTTCCAAAGCTACAGAGAGAAACCCTGTCTCAAAAATCAAAATCAAAAACAAAAACAATGGCCAGCCGGTCGGTGGTGGTGCATGCCTTTAATCCCAGCACTTGGAAGGCAGAGGCAGGAGGATCTCTGTGAGTTCGAGGCCAGCCTGGGCTACAGAGTGAGTTCCAGGAAAGGTTCCAAAGCTACACAGAGAAACCCTGTCTCGAGAAACCAAAAAAAAAAAAAAAAAAAAGGTCTGGTTATAAAAAAAAATAGTGCTTTTAAGTGGCATTCTTAATAAACTCTAACAGTGGCAACCTTGTTTTTCCCAAAACCAAAATGCTAAGTCTTAACTTACTAATGCTACACAGTGGGATCTCTGATACAGCCATTGCCAGAATCAGTGGAGTCTGGAAATGCTTCCTTTCTTTAGGGAAGGCTCCAGCATTTTCAAATGCTAGTCACAGCTAAATTCTGGGACAAGGAGCTGATTTATTCAGGAAGGAGATAGCTCGGTGTTCTTTGGTGCATGCCATTCTTCCTTTCTTCTACCAGGTAAATGTCCCTCCGGGGCCTCTCTCCTGGCACAGTGCTTGGCACTAGCGTTTTAAAACACATGACAAGAACAGCAAAGGACAAAGAAATGGTTCTTGTAAACTCTGTGACTCTACAAGGATCTGATTTAAAATACACTCTGAATGAATGATCTTATTTTCCGGTTCTGAGGTCACAGCCCCTAGACTGTCTCCGATCAGAAATCCTGTCACCCAGCACAAGCAGAGGAGACCTGTGACAAGCTCCCCTGGCCAGTCCACTCTGCGGGCCACAGCCTCTACCTCAGTTCACACCAGGCATCACTTTCCACCTGACTTTCGCTCCTCCTCAGTCCTTAAGCTCCAGCCTGTGTTCTGAGACGCAGATCTTACCATTTCACTGTCCTTCACAGGCCGAGTGAGTATCTGAAGACATCAGCCTTCCTGCCTTCATCGGGCTTATTAGCAACCAGGGAGCCGCCCCTCCGAGGAGCCCGCAGGTCTCAGCCCACAGGACCTTCCTATTCTTTTAGGCCACAATAGTACTTCCGAATACTCTAGGCCCAATTCTGGTTTACAGCATCAACAAGGGCAGCTGCCATTTCCTGAGAGCTTCTTTTACACACAGACATCTTCCAGCCACGTCACCTTTAGTGCCACCTACAGACTAGGAAGAGTGTCCATGGAGGAAAAGATGTCTCACAGGGTCACTGTTTGCCTCAAACTGCAAGGCCAGGTGAATCCACCTCCCGCCTGGCCTACCCTGGCACTTAGCAGGAAACTAGAACCCACACCTATGCCATGCTCACAGGGTGACTTCTACAAACACTGGAACACTGCAGCAAAGACCAGAGGCTGTTTTGACTTTTGATTCGGAGGGGAAGAGGCTGCCGCCCGTGAGTGTGCTGGTTTCCGGTATTGTCACCACCAGCACATCTAGGGACAGCGGGTTTAGAAATCCGTGAGGGAATGGTGGACTCACAGAATCGGGATCTTGGGGAAACTTACACTTCATTTATTTAAGGCTTTCTTATGATCACATTCCTGGAGGAACCCTACCAAACCCTGGGGGCTTAGAGAGCCTTGTTAGCCAGCCAAGTCGGAAGGAGAAACTGTCATCTGCAGAGTTTGATTGACCACAGACTGATGTTTTAGGAGGAAGTAGGCTCAGAAAACCCTGCAACCCTGGCCCGCTATGATGATGTGTGTTAACGAAAATGAGAGCAGGCGCTGATTATCGCCCTGAATGGGAAGAGGCGCCGAGGCAGGTTCTGTGAGTTTGCTAAGCGGATATCACAGGCCTGAGCCCTGCGAGGTAGGTGGGGGCTGTGCCCGGTGTGTGCGTGTTGGGGGAGGGAGGCATACTTACATGTCTGCACAGGGAAGATCCTGTGATCCAGTCCCTCCATCGCTGGGCGCAGAGACGGGAAGAGGAAGGGAGGAGGCCGGAGGAGAGGTGGTGGTGAGGAGCTCCACTTGGTTCTCATCGCCCGGTCATCCTGGCCCTGTGGGGAGAGTCAGCACTTCCTTCAGTGCGGGTAGGTGGCGCAGGCGCTGGGGTTGCTCCCGCGCACTGGCTGGGCCTTCTTCCTCTTTGGTGGAGTTCATAAGGTGCAAACTTGGCCCTTCTCTGGGCCCCAGGACGAACCCAGATGCCAGCTCCCCGGTTCATCTCAGCCAAGCCAAGAAGCTAGCCATGCCAATACAAATCAGAACCCATCTGTCCTACACATCTGGGCCAGGGGCCTAAACTAACCCAGGCCCGCCAATCACCCTCAGGCAAGGCCTTTCTTTTCTAGGGGCCCTGGCCATGGGCTTCAGCAGGCTTTCCCACACTCCTGCCCTAATGAGAGGCCAGAGCTGCCCACCTGTCTCTTGACAGCAGTCCCATAGCCTGGCAGAGACCTCTGGTGCTGATGCCAGTGAAGTTGGTCCCAGGGCCCCAGGGCCCAAGTAGCATTATGAAGCTACTTCTGGGGTGATCAGGCTCTGGGTGATATCTAGTATCCCTTTCTGTAGTTTGGGGACACTAGGGTTTGGAGGCACAGAGTGGAGGGGAAGTGGAGTGGCACCCTGTCCACATCAGGTCTGTTTCCTCCATTTCTTCTCCAGTGTAGTAGGTCAGTGCTTTAAATACCTACATTTTTTTTTTCCTTTGTTTTGTTTGATTTTTGAGACAGGGTCTCACTATGTAGCCCTGGTTGGTCTGGAACCTTTTTCCCCCCCCCCCGGAGCTGAGGACCGAACCCAGGGCCTTGTGCTTGCTAGGCAAGCACTCTACCACTGAGCTAAATCCCCAACCCCTGGAACTTTCTATGTAGACCAAACTGGCCTCAAACTCCGAGATCTGCATGCCTCTGCCTCCTGAGAATTAAAGGCTTGTGCTATTGTGCCTAATCTCTTTCCTTTTGTTAAAAAGGGGTGTCAGGAGCTGGTGAGGTGGCTCAGTGGTTGGGAACATATTTTGCTCCTGCCGAGGGCCCAGGTTCGAGTCCCAGCACTCACATGACAGCTCTCAACCATCCATAACTCCAGTTCCAGAGGATCGAACGTCCTCTCCTCACCCCCACTGGTACCAGGCACACACGCGGTACACAGGCATACAGGTGAACAAAACACTCAGATACATAAAATACATTTAAAACAAAGATCTGTTTACTCTGTGTGTCTGTGTGTGTGTGTGTGTGTGTGTGTGTGTGTGTGTGTGTACCACAGTGCATTCATGGTGGTCAGAGGAAACTTTTTTTTTCTCTCTCTCTCTTTTTTTTTTTCTTGAGACAGGGTTTCTCTGTGTAGCTTTGCACCTTTCCTGGAACTCACTCTGTAGCCCAGGCTGTCCTTGAACTCACAGAGATCCTCCTGCCTCTGCCTCCCAAGTGCTGGGATTAAAGGTGTGCGCCACCACCACCCGGCTGGAGTTAGTTTTCTCATGTAAGTTCTGAGGATCAAACAGGTCAAATCAGGTTTGGTAGCAAGAGTCCTTCCCCACTGAGCCATCTCAATGACCCCCAAAGCGTACTATTTATTCTACTGGAGCATGCTTGGTTCGCATCTGTTTCCAAGCACTGTGGAGATGAAGAAAGAGGACCATGGGTTCAAGGCTAGTACATATGATGAGCTGCTGCCTTAAAACATCACCAAACCAAAGCCTGCCATTTTCTTCCCCTTCTGTCTCATATGGCCCCGTGCAGAAGTCCCTCCACAGCCAAGCCTTGAACTCCAGACCCTCCTGCCTCTGCTCTCTTTAGAGACAAGGACTTAGGTAGCTGGTGTTGGCCTAGAACTCCGGAACCTCCTGCTGCTGTGCATTGGGATTATAGTCATGCACCAGCTCACCCAGCCCAAATCTCTGATTTGTAAGTGATCGATTCTGGTAAAGGAGGCTGGAGAGAGTGGAGGGCAGCTTTTCCCTCATCCAGACAAGGTAGAGAAACTGCAGCCGAGGTGAGCAAAGCATGGTGGGCCTGGTGCGGGGCGCTGACCGAACAGGCTTTCAGCATCACTGGCCGATGACCACGGCATGCCTTCTTTTTTCCTAAAGGTAATTGGCTAAATTAGTTCACGGTTCTACTAGCTCTAAGGAATACAGAATGGATAGGGAGTAACTGAGCCAGGGTGTTCTGAAGCCTTTCTGTGAAGAATCACAGAGTGTACAGACAGCACTTGCTATTGAATTAGACACAGACATGATGTGTAGAAGTCAGAAATCAGGATTGATGGAGAGAATGAGGCAGGCCCATTGGGAGAAGCAGTTAAGAGCCACCCAGAACCTTAACTTCCAGAGGCATGACAGGTCGATTAAGGAGGCAGCAAGCTAGGTCTGGGAGGGAAGCCGGAGTGCAGCACACACTCCAAGAACACAGATACCTAGAGGCCAGACTCGGGGTTGCAAAGCTGTAGGGAGCAGAAATGGGGAAATGTCAAGGAGGGAATGAGCAGGGTCGCTTCTCAGCAGTTAGCTTCCGCTGCATCCTCACTCCGAGGATTACCTCTTTTTCCCTTTAAACAGAGTCTCACTACATAGCCCTGCTGGCCTGGTATTCACTATGTAGATCAGGTTAGCCTCAAACCCATTACAAATTTCTTTCCTTGGCCTCCTAAATGCTGAGATTCCCATGCCTGGCTTTATATGACATTCATCTGTCTGTCTGTCTGTCCGTCCATCCGTCCACCCACCAACCCACCTGCCCACCCACCCACCTACCTATCCTGTTTATTTCAGTGCTATGGATTGAACCCAGGGCTTTGCACATGCCAGGCAGGCATTCTGTCACTGAGCTGTGTCCCTAACCTGCTTTTCTACTTTTTGAGACAGGTTCTCAGGAAGTTGTCCAAGCTGGCCTTGAACTCATGCTCCTCTGAGTGGCGGAGGAGATTATAGCCCTGTGCTACCGAGCCTGGGTCTCCTTAACCTTCTCATCATCTGCCTTGTTTTCCCACTTGTCATCCAGACGCGGGAAAAGAGAACACTTCCTTTGTCATGGGACGACACAGGAATGGGCGTGCCATGCTGGTGGATGGAAACGAATGCTCAGTGTTGGGAAGGGCACGGTCCCTGGCAGTCTCCTAATGGAATCCTGTGCCCCGGGGAAGTCTATAGCCGCTCCACTCTGGCAGATTACCTCATGGGGAGATACAGCTTCAGTACGACCAGGTACTTCAGGTTTTCAGAGGAAACGGCAGCAGATAAAGGTTTTATGAGCGACAACCTGATTTTTAAACGTTGGCTCGAAGCACACACACACACACACACACACACACACACACACACACACCCCAAGCACAATGCAGCAAGCACAGAGGAAAACCAAACACTCGGAGGCTTTACCCATAATGCTTTGTGTGTGTCTGGGCAGTGGTCAGACAGTGCAGATCCAGATCAAACTGGAGCAGGGGTTAGAAGACAGGCAAGCAGTGAGGCCTGTGGAGCTACAGAACAGGCATTACTAGAGGATTCGGAGGCAGTTCTCCACTCACCGTCTTTCTTCTAGCTAGAGCAAAAACAAAGAATGGTTTCCTAGGTAACATGCAGAGTGGTCCAGACTGGCTGGAATCCCCTGGACTTGTGCAATAGAGCATCACTTTGTCAGGTGAGGTTGAGCACGGTTTCTCAGAGTCTTACCAGTGCAGGGATGGATGCTGACATGGTGTTACCTCCCAAATCGTGGCAAAATTTACATTTCTATCCAATACTCAGTCCTTGGTAAATTCTCATTTGTCTTTGTAACATGCTGAAAGCAGGTTCCTCTACATCCAAGTGCCTCCTAAGTATACTTTTCTATCTCTGTGTTAATCAAATTTATGTGGGTGATTTTGGTGACTACAGATAATTGAGTACTTGGAATACCAGTATAGTGATCTGGTCACTGATCCTGTGCCTTTTAATTTTCACAGCTGGGCCAAGCTTCATGGTTTAGTTTCAGGTCCAGGCTTGTGTTTACACATATTACTTTTTGAAGACAAACTTGAAAATTTTTGCTTCCTGACGGCTCAGTGGGCTGAGGCAGAGGACCATTTGAATTCAAGAGTTCTTGGCTAGGGGGGCTGAAGAAGAAATGGCCTAGTGGATAAAAGCACTTTCTGCTCTTGCGGAAAACCAGGGTTTGATTCCCAGCACCCCTATGACAACCCACAACCAGCTATAACTCCAGTTCTAGGTGATATGACTACTTCTTCTGGACTCCATGGCCACCACGTAAACACAAGATATACAGACATACATGCAGGCAAAACACTCAAACATATAAAAATTTATATATATATATATATATATATATATATATATATATATATATATATATATATATATATATATTAGGTACAAGTGCTCTGTCTGCACATATGCCTGCATGCCAGAAGAGGGCATCAGACCCTATTATAGATGGTTGTAAGCCACCATGTGGTTGCTGGGAATTAAACCCAGGTCCTCTAGAAGAGCAGCCATCTCTTCATCCCCCCAAAGTAAATAAAAATTAAACAAACAAAAGATGTCCTGGCTACGTTGGATAATGTACTGTGACCTTGTCTCAATAAAACAAAACAACAAGGTTTTTTTGTTGTTGTTGTTGTTTTTTCACATCTTTTTTTTTTACTTTATTTATCTTTACTCCAGTTTCCCCTCCTTTCTCTCCTCTCATTCCCTCACCATACCTCTCTTCTGCCATGCCCCCCTTAATCCACTCCTCCTCGGTTTCTGTTCAGAAAGGGGCAGGCCTCCCATGGGTATCAATTAAGCATGGCATATCAAGTTGCAGTAAGACTAAGCACCCCCTTGTATTAAAGCTGGGCAAGGTGACCCAATAGGAAGAGTAGGGTCCCAGTGGCCAGTAAAAGAGTCAGAGACAGCCCCTGTTCTCACTGTTAGGAGTCACACAAGAGGACCAAGCTACACAACTGTCACATATATACAGATCAGTCCCATTCAGGCTCCCTGGTTGTTGGTTCAGACTTCCTATGAGCCCAGGTTAGTTGTTTCTGTGGGTTTTCTTGGGATGTCCTCTACCCCTTTGGCTCCTACAATCTTAGCTTCCTTTCTTCAACAGGATTCCCCAAGCTCAGCCCAATGTTTGTCTGTAGGTCTCTGCATCTGTTTCCATCAGTTACTGGATGAAGACTCTGTGATGACAATTGAGGTAGCCACCAATCTGATCACAGGAGATGGCCAGTTCAGGCTATACATCTACTATTGATAGGGGTCTTAGCTAGGGTCATCCTTGTAGATTTGTGGGAGTTTCCCCCGCATCAGGTGTCAACCTGACCCTGAAATGCACCCCTTTCCAGTCGTCTCTTTCAGTACTCTCCCCCAACATCCACCCCAAACCTGATTCCTCATGTACCCATCCCCACATGTCCCCAGTCTACCGGGAGATCTCTTCTATTCCCCCCCCCCCACTCCCTAGGGAGAACCATGTGTCCCCCACCCCTTGGGCCCTCCTTAACAACAAGGTTTATATCCTTTGTTAAGGAATAATAACAACAGAACACTGTTAAGATAGTATCAATAACCCACACTGCCTATAGCTTTAGATCTAGGTTGACATTACTATAGTTGTGTTCAACACAACTGCCACTTTGCTACCAGGTGACCCTGACACCCCCAAGCTTATAGGACAAACTGCTACTGATATTTTATTGACTGCAGATCATAGTTGACACTGGAATCCATGCTTTGCGCTAGAAAGGTCTATGCATCTTGAGCTCGTGTGCTTAGGGGTCAAATCTGCTGTGCATTTAGGGGGATCATGCCAATTCTCTCATCTTTTCCAGAAAATGGAAGCCTAGAGGACACACCCTAACTTACGCTGAGACCAGCATTGCCCTGTTACCAGAAACATGACACCAGTGAGAGAGAAAGAACTCTCTGTGAGTTCGAGGCCAGCCTGATCTACAGAGTGAGTTCCAGGACAGCCAGGGCTACATAGAGAAACCCTGTCTCAGAACAACAAGAACAAAACAAGCAGAGTGATTACGAGCATATTCATGCCCAGCTATGTGTGTGTGTAAGGCGGGGGATTAACACAGTGCTCAAAAGAGCACTTTGCCAGGAAACAGTGGCGTTCAAGAGACTGGGTCCCCAGCACCAGAAGGACTCACTTCTAATCCTGGCCATTCCTCAGATGTACCTGAAACAAGATCCTCAACTTACTTGTGCATTATTTTTCTGATCCATAAAATACAGATAGAAGTGTCTTGAGATGTAATCCATATGATACAAGTAAGTCACTACAAATATTACCTGATACACAGTTAGTGCTCAATAACTATTATTTAATATAATAGCAAAGGAAGAAAATAAAACAGTGGAACACTTTATAACTTATTAGTGAAAACAATGCAAACATGAGATTAGAAAGAAAAAGAGCTGGATAAACAAAAAATTTTTTTTTTTAAAGATTTATTTATTTCTTATGTATACAGTGTTCTGTCTGCATGTATGCCTGCAGGCCAGAAGAGGGCACCAGATCTCATTACAGATGGTTGTGAGCCACCATGTGGTTGCTGGGAATTGAACTCAGGACCTCTGGAAGAGCAGTCAGTGCTCTTAACCTCTGAGCCATCTCCTCAAACCAAACAAAATATTTTCAGCATGTACAACAGGCCAACTGGTTAATCTGTTTAACATTTTTAAGTCTCATATGAAATAGAAAAATAAAAAAGTACACAAATTAGCCGGGCGGTGGTGGTGCACGCCTTTAATCCCAGCACTCAGGAGGCAGAGCCAGGCGGATCTCTGTGAGTTCAAGGCCAGCCTGGTCTACAGAGCGAGACCCAGGACAGGCACCAAAACTACACAGAGAAACCCTGTCTCCAAAAAACAAACAAAAGTACACAAATTGACAGTTTATAAAAGAAATCAATAGGTCATGTGAGAACATGTCTGCCCTCATTCATAATAAAACATGTAATAAACGTAATGGTATATCAGAAAGAGAAAAGTTATGAATTACTAACATCAGACAGAGAGGCATTAGTACCTACCTATGCGGTGCACACTGAAAGAGTAAGAAAGCGATGTAAGATCTCTGCACACGAGATTGCTTACTTTGAAAGATAGATCTGCTGTATACAAGCAGAAATAGTAGTTGGAATCAGCCATCATCTAGGAAATAAACTGCATTCATCACTGGCAACCTTTCCAAACAGAAAGTACCAGGCCCAGTCCGTTCAGGGATTGAACTATAAGGAAACGTTCACGTTTATCGGTTGTTACTATATACACATAGGCATAGTAAAGTGAATTGTGACTATTTAGACTCTCTCTCTCTCTCTCTCTCTCTCTCTCTCTCTCTCTCTCTCTCTCTCTCACACACACACACACACACACACACACACACACAGAATGGAAAGAAAAGCTGAGAGTGGAAAAATAAGAACAGATAACCTGGTGTGGTGATGCTCGTGTATAATACCTGCACTTGGGAGGTAGAGACAGGAGATTCAGACCTTCAAAGTCATCTTCAGCTACATAGCAGATTTGAGGCCAGCCTAGGCTACAGGAGACTCTGCTTCAAAGAGAACAAAACATCTCAGTTGTCTGTAGTGGACCAAGGTCTATTTTCTTAGACCCCCCTGCCTTGCCTCGGTATCTGATCCTAGATGAGAGACAGACTGCTACAAACTTGTACTGGGCTGTCCCTGTAGCCTGTCACCCATGGTAATCACACTTCCAGTAATATCTGTCTCCACTACATTAGCAGGCTCAGAGGGAGTCACTGCCTCGGGATGAAGTTAGAAAGATGACGGGAAGAGAGACGAGGGATGCCGAGGGAAGAGACGCAAACGCACAGCCACCATTAGACCGAACGATGGCAAAGACAAGAGTAGAAAAATTTCATTCCCTTACGATCCTCCCTGGGTCCCTTGGGACAAAGCTGCAACTTCTAGAAATATTCCTCAAGACTCTCTGCAATAGACTGAAGCAGGCTTTCCCGTACAGGAACACATTCTTCATTTAACAAGTTAAATATAGCGCGTTAATAAATAATTCACAGCACTCGAAATGAATTCAATAACTTTAAACGGAATTTTCAAACAGGGCAAATGGCCAGCGTTGTTTCTGAACACAGCTTCACTTCCTGTCTGACTCTGCCACATGGCCACCTTCCTTGTCCTCAATGAAAACCCTGGCCCTATGGTGCTGCTTCTCTTGTGTAAGGTCCATTCTTTAAATAGTACGAAGAACTCCCCTGCCAGGGAGACCGTCTTCTTGGCAGCACATCTGAGAATCTCCAGCACAGTACTTTGTTCCAGGGTTCCCAGAAGAGCAGGAAATCTTAATATTCTGAGAAGCCTCATTGGTGAGCCTAAGCACCCTGCCAAAAATAATTGCTTTTATTTGCTTTGAAGAAGTCTGTCTTGTGTCAGTAGGCATCCAAAAGCCACTTGTGGCTCTACACCAGTTCTAGGACCTGTGGAGAGACCCTCACACACCTACACAAGCCCAGGAGAGACACACCTATGTTAGCATGAGGGGTGGAGGTGATAGAGGGGACGGTGGCAGCTTAATGCAAGCAGCTTGGTATGCAAGGAGGACCCTCAGCTCCCCCCTGACTGGGGACTGAACCCAGAGTCTCACACCTGCCAGGCAAGCTCTCTACGACTGAGCTGCATTCTCGGCCCTTCCCCCCTTTTACATCTGAGTTTTGAGAAAAGGTCTCTTTGAGCAGCTAAAGCTGACTTTGAACTTGGTACCCTCCTGTCCTGGCTTCCCTTACAGGCTGGCACCACCGGGCCTGGCTTGTAAGGAAGTTTTAACACAACACGGTTCTGTGGCCCTACAAGAGGCAGGGCGCAGCCATGTGTACCAAGAGCACAGGACACTTACTCAAAGCCAAAAGAGGAAGGCAGGGTCCGAGCATAGGGAAGACCGAGCAATGAGCAGGTTCAAAACAGCAAGAACACAGGGGAGGGCAGACTTATCAGAACTGGGGCCAGCTTGGTAGACATTCTGAAATAAACAGGTAAAATGAAGAAAGACAGAAAGGAAGGAAGGAAGGAAGAAAGAAAGGAAGGAAGGAAGGAAGGAAGGAAGGAAGGAAGGAAGGAAGAAAACAAAAACAAACAAACAAACAAACAAACAAAAAACCAAGAGCCACAACCAGGCTAGACACCGGGAGAGTCTCTGGCTGCCTCATGCGGTTGATGGGGCTGTAGCAGTGTGTGTTCCTCAAACTGCAATTTATGTTACAGGGCAGAAATCTAACTTCCTAAAGAGAGCACATTAAGCTACTATGGGCCAGGTGTGTGAAGTCTGTATCTTTAAGGGAGGCCAGAAATACTTAGACATAAAAGCCATCCTTATATTTAATCTTTGGTTTGGAGGGTCTGCCAATATTGCAGATTTTCTAACTATCTTAATAAGAAGACGCCTGAATGGAGGCAATAACGTGATCTGGGCTGGTGACTGTGTGTGTGTGTGTGGGAAGGGGTTGGGGGGCGAGGGGGCTGGAGAAGAGAGGCCCAGGGAAACACACCCCGAGTTCCCTGGTGTCCTATTGCGGGCACTGCGGCAGGGATGGTGAGAGGTGGATGCCTAGGTATAAAATATGGCTCTCTCTGGGCTTTCTCTGGGAACTGAGCCAATTGCTTAACCTTTCTGAGCTTTTATCTATAAAACCGAGAGGAGTTCTACTTTACCAAGTTGTTGTGAAGACTGAATGAGGACAAGTTTAAGGGGTCACACCTTGACACAGACATATTATCTACCGACCCACCGCCAACCCCTGGAGTAAGCGCTGAAAATAATACAGGAAATCAAACAGCCCTGGGACAGTCTGTAAGCCAGGAGAGGCTCGCAAAAACCAAGAGACAATGAAGAAACACTGAAGGGTCTGTATGTCTCAGGTGCCAGAGGAACAAACCCCAGAGTGTGTAAGCTACTTGCAAAGGTGGAGCTGAGAGAGGTGTGATGTAGACGTGGAGAGGAGGAATGGAGGCTGGAGAAGAGGAATGGATGCTGGAGAAGAGGAATGGATGCTGGAGAAGAAGAGGAATGGAGGCTGGAGAAGAGGAATGGATGCTGGAGAAGAAGAGGAATGGAGGCTGGAGAAGAGGAACGGATGCTGGAGAACAAGAGGAACGGATGCTGGAGAAGAGGAATGGATGCTGGAGAAGAGGAACGGAGGCTGGAGAAGAGAATGGAGGCTGGAGAAGAAGAGGAACAGAGGCTGGAGCTAGCTGAACTGGACCACATCTGGTTCTGTTGTGAACACTCATGTCTCTGAGACTCAGTTTTCTCAGCTGGGGATGACGGTAGTTTCACCTCAAGGAATGGATCTGAGGATTCAATGGAATCCTTCATGACGTGTCCAGCACAACACGGGGCACACGGTGTCCCTGTGGAGAAAGAACCCTGGGGTCAGGCAGCTCTGCAGGATTCAATGACAAATCAGGGTGGCAGCTAGGTAGTCATGGAGTCTAGATGGGTCAAGGATGGCAATCTTGTGCTGCTGTGGCAAGATCAAAATTGAACTTTGTGTTCATCCAACCCCGCTGGAACTTCCACTGGGCGCTTTCTGTGTGAAGTAGACGCCGGCGATTTTCACCAAAGGAAGTTTTGAGTGAAAATGAGTTCAGATCCGAGAGACCCGGAGCCACAGAGCCAAGTAGTCTGCATATAAAGTAGCTTCAGTGTTGCTCACTGGGTAGCTCTGTCTCTTCGCCCCAGCTAAGCGAATGTCTCTCCCATTTCACCTCTGCAAGTACTCTGTTTTTAACAGTGTGTTTAGTTAAGTTTCATATCAGAGGAAAGTGAAAGCAAAAAAAAAAAAAAAAAAAAAAAAATCTAAGTTCTAGGACACAGAGATGGCTCAGCCCTGAAGGACACCACGCTGCTCTTCCAGAGACCCCAAGTTCAATTCCCATGACCCACATCATGCAGCTCACAACTGCCTGGAACTCCAGCTCCAGAGGGTTCAACATCTCTGGCTTCCTCAGTTACTATACTTGTGTGTATGGCATACACACACACACACACACACACACACACACACACACACACACTTAAAAATTTGAGAAAAAAAAAGGAAAATTCTAAGTTCTTTTTGTAATCCACAAATCATCACTGTCTACTGCAGGCTAGACATGAGATGACAGCCATTCACAGTGAGCTGGAGTGAGGGGACCTTCCTCACAAAGGTTACATGGAGTTCTCCAGGGATGAGCTGGGATGCGGGGAGACAGGCATTTTTCTGTTCGGCTTTGTGTGAAGTGCTCCCTACAGTCTTTTGAGAGGCAGCTTCAGGAAATAAATGCCAATGGTGTGAACCGCAATGGTGGGAATTGGCAAAGAGAAAGGCAGGTAATGTTCTTGTTAGTTATCCCCAGAACCGAAAACAAACACACATCCTAAAACTCAAAACACCGATGCTCAGGCTTGCGCCTCAGGAATTCTGCTCCAGTCCAGTTCCTGGGGTCGAAGTCAAGGGATGTAACTTGCCGGAAGTTCCGAGCTCGATCTAATGTGCACCCCAGCTGAGAACCTCAGCTTTGGGGTGAAGATCAGATGGGAACTCTGAGAAAGTCCTGTAAACTAAGAGCGGCGGGCCTGGGGGAAAGTGCAGCTTGATTGTAAAGAAATCAGTGGCTCTGCCTAGCTTGCCTCAGGAGGAGTATGGGTGTACTCAGTTGTTGGTGTGGGACATGCCTGGGGAGGGTTGAGATAAGCATGAGAGATCGAGCCCTCTAAGATCCCATAGCGGAGCTGCTGAATGAAAATGCTTGCATTCAGAACTAAAAAGCAATCGAGAGATTTTGGTGAAAACTGAGTCTAAGGAGTTCTGCATGACTAGAGTCTAGGTATCTCAGACTAAGGGCTTGGGTGGCTGCCTCTCAAGGGGGATTCTTCCAGAAACCAACATAGGCACAATGGGCCTGTGTATCTAGTACACAGGGAGAGTCTAGAACATTCATTTTATCCGTAGTGTGCAGGGAGCTGAAAGGAGGAACCGCCTCATAAAAGACAGGAGTTGAAGCGTGGAAGCCAAAGGCTGGAGACCAGCCGAGGAGGAAGTGGGTCCGTCCCACCCCAGAGATGGGGATCGTTTACTTGTTCCCTTGAAAAAAGAATTATGTGTGTTTGTATGTGTATGTGTATGTGTGTTCGTGAGAAAGCATGCATGCACCGCATATGTTCAGGTGCCCTCAGGGACCAGAAGGGAGCGCTAAATCTTTGGAGATGGAGTCGGCCCCGCCCCTCTCCAGGCCCCGCCCCTCCAGGCTCCGCCCCATGGGAGCTGCCCTCTGGAGGAGCAGTGAGCACTGAACCACTGGGCCATCTTTCCAGCCCTATAACTTGTTTCGTTTTACAAACCAATTATTACTCAGGTAAAGAACACGGTAGGATTGGCAGCCTCAGGGATAACTGAATTTTACTAGTTTGAATTAATTCCCTTTTGCTATTTATTCATTTTTAATTTTTTGCTGCCACCGGGGACTGAACTCAAGGCCGTCTGTGTGTCAGTCAAGAACTCCATCACTGAGTTACACCCCGTAATTTGTTTTTTTTTTTTAGACGGAAGTTACGACTCAGAATTACATGAGCTAATACATTCAGACGCATTTTCTAAACTGTGAGAATGTGTATGAATAAAATATTGTTTTATTTTCTCCGTAGAGTTTAATAAATAGACACTTCCTCAGATCACACTGGGCTCATTTCCCCCACTCGAAGGACGCCTCTGAGCACAATGAATTGACTGAATGAGTGTGGGGTTTGCTGAGGAGGGTGATGGTGGTCCAGGGAAGTCCTGGGCAGGCTATGGAGCTGACCTGAGCTGCGCTCCACAGCTGAGCTCAGCTTGGAGCTGTAGGAAGCTGTGCCCCCAGGGGATGGCTGACTACCCCTGCGACATTTTCCCTGTCACTGTCAAGGATGCACACTGAAGGGCTAGATGAAGTACAAATGCCCAGCTGGAGAGAAACAAAACAGGATTCAAGAGTCTGGCTCCTAATCCATTTTTCAATAATTGTTTGCTGAAATACAAATGTGAGGCAATGATAGAGCATAACAAAGGGATGGCTTTGAAGATAAATCCATGGCGTGTGGGACTGGAAGCTCCTGGCAGCAGAAACCCCCGTGTAGCAGTGTGTAGTCTTTAATTTTCATTTGAAGATTGAGCAAATAAATGTGTGTTCAAGATCACTCTGACTATTAAAGAACTCTTTTTTTTTTTTTTTTCAATGTGACAATAATGTTTTTGGGGAGGATTGCTTAAGCAAGGCCATAGGCTCTTTTCTAAAGAGGGCACCTTCTGGACGGACGGGTTATTCACGGCACAAGGGCACAGGAGTGACGCTGCAGTCGGCCTTCTCTGTTTCCCAAGCCTGACGTGCTGGTGTGGTGGTGTGGGGTTGTACCTGTCCAGAGGGACGTGCTCCGTCCAGCTCACACAAACCAGCCCCTGCACAGGTCAGTGGCAGCCCCGTTTCTGATGCTCTCCTAACATAGTCCCTGCTCTTTTGCTTACTTCTTGGGGAGATTTCCAGACTCTGGGGTGGGAAAACAATCAATGAAAAAAAATAACAGACAGAGGCCATGGAGGAACCGCAAAATGAACAGCAACATGAGACAGATCACGAAGGAGGCCGAGAGACGTGGAAGCTGCCGCTCATCTATGGGGCTGGAGAGATGGCTGCTGAGGCAGAGTGCTGCGTCTGTGCAGGGACCCCGGGCTGGTTCCCAGCACCCACTGTGGGTGGGTCTCAGTCACCCGCAACTCCAGCTGCAGGGGATCTAATGTTCTCTTCAGGACTCGTTGGGCTCCCACACTCATGTGTACATAGAACATAATTAATAATAAATCTGTCTGTCTCTCCCTGCCCTCCCCCACTCCCAGTAAATTTGGAGAGAAATTGACAGTGGCCTAATCTGCAGCAGCAATGAAAATGGAGGAAACGCAGCCCAGAAAGGTATGTCGTGATCAAGGGCATCGGGAGCCTGGCACGCACATACAGCTGTCACATAACCAGGGGTGGGAAAGGTGGGGTACAACCAGCAGCGCAGTGTTCTCAGGCAGTGCAAGTAAAAGAGCCGACGGTGGACCGACCTCTGGATTTCTTTCCCTGACCGTCCCATCCTTCTTGTTTTCTGCGAGCTCCTGGGCCTCCATGGAACCGAGGCATGGCGGCTTTACCATCCCACCCACCCCATGAGAGGCTCTTCCATTTGTCTGCACCTGACAGGCCCCGCCTCCACTCTCATTTGTCCCTTTCTGCTCCCAGAGGCACACTCAGATGTCCTCGACTCCAGCATCTTAGGTCTAAAACAACCTAGGAAGCAGCTCATGTCTCAGCTACTCAGGCGGCTGAGGCAGGAGGACTGCTGCCTTGAGTCTGAGGCCAGCCTGGACTACATAGTAAGATCCTGTCTCAGAAAACAAACTAACAAGCACACAAACAAACATCCAGAAGTGAACACTGAATGCTTTCCACATTGTCTGCTGCCCTCCATGCCGAGTTCATTATCAGGTTTAGTCCTCATCTTAGCTGTGAATTAAAATGCATTTAAAACATTAACGTACACTAGTGTGGCAGGAGGCTGAGATAGAAGTTTGTGAGTTCAAAGCCAGCCTGAGTGAGCTACAGTGTGAAACTGTATCCCCGCCCCTCAAAAAAAAAAAAAAAAAAAAAAAAAAAAAAAAAAAAAAAGATGGGGCTGGAGAGAGGGCCTCAGAACACTGGACGCTAGCTGCTCTTTTAGCAGGCAAAACACCCGTGCACACAAAATAATAGCAATACAATTTAGAAAAGTATGATGCACCTTAAAAATTGTCTATGGGTTTTAAATTCACAGACTGGAGGTTAGGAACATGTATCGGTGTACACACTGATGCCCGTGGTTAAAGCTTCCCTGTCTCTTTCTCATGAGTTACCTCTTTTGAACTACTGGGTGAGCCCTTCCTTTGGAGTCAAGGGGGGTTGTCATCAGCACAAGAGCGTTTCCCCTGCCCGCCTCCTTCCTGTTTGCCAGCCAGTTCCACTCACTCTGCTGTCAGTTTCTGAGTCCCGGATGAAACCCACGGGCTTCTGCTTTCCGATGCCACCTCAGATACCCTCTGCCCTTCTACCTTCCCAGCTGGCAGCCATCTACCCAACCCGACCTTCGGAGTGAACTGTTTGAGTATGGCGATGTGCCTGGGGGTCCTGTCCCTCAAGTGCTTCTGCCCCTGTGCTGGGCGGCCACTGAGATCCTAATCACAAGGCCAGTGACCAGGGGAGGGATCTAAGCAGCTACGGAGATCTTGATCTCTCCGTCATTGGCTGTTCTCAGGTGACTGACCCAGTTCTTGCCAATGGAACATCAAGAGAAATCATCTTAAGACCCCAGTGAAGGCAAAATTTTGTGAGGGAGAGACTGAAAGCCAGGGGGAGTCTGAAGAGGTCCTAAGACTCTGCTCCTAGAGCCCCGGTTCTCAGCTGCCTTGAGAAGTCACTGACTTTGGACACACAGAACGGCCATCAGTCCCCTGATGACTTTGCAGTAGATGGAGGCAACGGAGGTCACAGTGACAACAGGTGCCTGGCTCAGGGTCTTGAAAGCCATTTTTCTTGAAGCTACCAAACTCTTCCGTTGGGCTTGGGAAGGTGCCCAAAGGGATGACCTTTTGACCCCAGGAAGTCAAAACCACCTCAGATGATGCAAATGCCACCCGGTCCATATATATCTAGTCCAGAGCTGAGAAAGTTCCAGCTCCTTTCCTGGTGCTGCCGCCGCTCAGTCAGCCTGCTTTCTTATACAGCTCAGGTGTCGTACCCATTTCGTGAAACCCCCAGAGACCACCCAGGAGCCAGTTTCCAATGCAAGCACATAAGGGTCCTTTTAGTCAGGTTCAACCTGGGCCACAGCATGGCAGATGGAAGGAAATGTGGTGGTGGCCATGAGCCCAGGTGTAGAGAGAGAGTTTTTATAGGGAAAAACCACAAGCCTGGAATTGGCAACTTGGGATTGGGTAAAGGGATATGGGGCAAGGTGATTTTTTTTAAACTACTGGTCTAGACTTTGGGTGAGAAACCACATTTGAAACCATTGGGTTAGACTTTTGACGGGGAACCACAACCTGCTGAACAGGATTATCTAGATTGCTCAGCAGGATTATCTAGATATCTTCAAGGGCCATAAACCATAGACAGAATGTTTACGGAGGATACTGCTCTGTGTCCATTCGAGTTGTCCTGGCACATTCCTGAGGTCCTTCCTGGAACTGAGTACAGCAGGTGGTCTGAGATGGGGTCTGTATTGCCTTCACACAGGCAGGGCCACCTGCCCAGGGTGGCAACACCCATGGGGTTTGAGGGCCTCCCACAGCAATCATTCATCAAGAAAATACCCCCCCCCCCCAGACTTGCCTCCCGGCCAGTCTGAAGGAGGTATGCTTTCTATTGAGGTTCCAGATGACTCTAGCTAATGTGAAGGTAACAAAAACTAAACGACACAGTCCTGCTCAGGTTGGCCACCAACTCCAAGTCCTCCTGCCTTAGTCCCTGGACTGTTAGGATTGTAGTATACACCACCATATCCGCTACAATATCCTTTCTTTTATAAAATGATGCTGGTTGTAGGTTGGGATTTGTTTTATAGAGGGAAGGGGGCAAAGGGGGAACATCCTAGAAATGAGTCTTTCTCTAATTTTTGAATGTTCCTCTTCTCAGCCTTTGCCATTGGAAACTCTGCATTGGGAAGGACGCTGGCTGGACTCACCTTGGAGGCCTAGGACAACGGTGTGGGCTGCTGGCAGCTGCTCCCAACAACAGACCGTTCCATTTCCAGGAAGTGACTGAGGTGGCTTGAAATCTGATGTGGAGGGGGTATTTGCATCACAAAATCCACACATGTTAAAAATAAATAGCCCCTCCTCCAGCCGGTCGGTCACGGACCGCTGCTGCCTTGAACCTGCATCTGCACGTTCAGTGGGGAGGCATGCAGGCGGTTCCCACCACTCAGAGCCCACACGAGACTAGTGTGGACTTCATTCACCGACTTATAAACGTACTCTAAAATATTCTCTCACTGCTGTTTAACCACTGGATGGTACATTTCCATCAGGGAAAACGTCTGCTCTGTCTCAACAGGAACCATGCTTGCCTAGCGACGTATGTCTACCATCCAGGGCAGCACTGAGTGGGGGCAGGGTCCCTTTATTCTCCTAGGAGTCACTCCCGGAGAGATTTCATAGTCATCAGACTCAGGGAAGGGAAAGCTGTGAGAATATGGAATCATTCCTCAGGGAAGTAAGCCAATAGAGAGCCAAGACCACATCCTCTCGAGTGTTCTAACGTGCCTGGGCAAGAGAATGTATAACATAGTGAGTGGGCTTTGGTGGCTTGTGCGTGTAATCCCAGCACTTGGGAGGCAGAGGTAGGAGAGTCATCTCCTACACAGCAAGTCTGAAGCTAGCCTGGGCTACATGAGATCCTATCTCAAAAAACAAAACAAAACCAAAACCAAAACCCAAATGTGATTAATTAAAAACACTGTAATTTCAGAAGTAAAAACCACCAGAATGTGAGCTGTTTTGAAGGACTCAGTTTTCTTCTTTCCGCCATATGGGTCCCCGGGATTAAACTCAGCTTATCAAACTTAGTGAATAGCTTTACATGCTGAGCCATCTTGCTGGGCTCAGGACATGAATCTTATCAGACGTTAAAGTCTGAATATGACATGTCCTCTCTCCCAAATCCATGTGTGTAAGGTTTGATTCCCCAGCAGGTAGCATTATTGAGAGGTAATTAGATTATGAGGGCAGAAGTTCATCCATGATTCATAAGTAAATGGACTATTAGGGAGAGGGAAAAGGTCATATAACTCACACCTGCCCATCAAAATGGGAAATCACCCTCACTCCACCCCTTAGCTACCAAACTCCCCCTTCTCTTGAACCTCATAAAACGAAGCCCCAAACAATAACCAGGGCCCTTGGCTGCTCCCTCACTCAGGTGGCCCTCTGCTTCTCTGGGCTGTGCATTCAAAATTCCTGCCTTCTCTTTGAACTTAGTAACATTGTCTTGCCTCTTGTGTGCACATCTTTTCAGACTCCTTGTAAAAGATGCCAAGAACCCGGGAGCACATGGTCTTCCGACCACCGGTAACCCCTCTGATGGGTGTATCCTGTCCCGGGTTTCTTCCCGTCTCTGCTTCCAGCTTCAATGAGGTGAGCGGCTCTGACCCATCTCTCCACTGCCACGGAACCACACGTTCCAACCTGCTTGTCATTGATGATGAACACTGTCACCAACAGCAGCTTGAGGGAGAGGAGTGTTTCAATGGCGTATGCAGCCTGATCTCTGCTGTCCGCCTTGAGGGAAGCCAGAATGAGGAGGAACTCAAGCAGGAGCAGAGGCAGGAACGATGTAGCACGAATGTTAAAGAGTCTTATTAATAAAATCAAACCTGAGCCAGGTAATGGGGTGAACACTGGAAGGTCAGAGAGACAGAACAAGCCACAGCTAACCTCACCTGGCCAACTTCTCAGCTGATCCTGTTTCCTCAGACTGGAAGCTTCTGTGTCTTTATCCCAATGGCTCTCAGCTGAACTGCTTTGCTCCAAAGCCTGAACGCTTAACCAGCCAAAATGCTCCTAGTTTCTGGTCCTCACGCCTTATAAACGTTTCTGCTTTCTACCACCACTCCCTGGGATTAAAGGCTGCTTTCTGGGATTAAAGGCATGAGTCACCATGCCTGGCTGTTTCCAATGCAGCCTTGAACTCACAGAGATCAGAGGGATTTCTGTCTCTGGAATGCTAGGATTAAAGGCGTATGCTAACATTTTCTAGCCTAAGTATCTTGTGGCTTTTCTGTTCTCTGACCCCAGATAAGTTTATTAAGGTATACAATATTTTGGGGAACACAATACCACCACAAGGAACCATGGAGGAAGACTGCTCACTGGCTTCCTCTACAGCTCACGCTCAGATAGATACCTTTCTAATGCAGCTCAAGCCCACCTGCCAGGGCAGGTACAGCCTACAGTGGGCTGGGCCCTTCACCCACAGTGGGCTGGGCCCTTCACCCACAGTGGGCTGGGCCGTCCTACATTAATTGGTAATAAAAACTCAAAGTAGCCGGTCAGTGATGGTACACACCTTTAATCCCAGCACTCAGGAGGCAGAGCCAGGCGGATCTCTGTGAGTTCGAGGCCAGTCTGGGCTACAGAATGAGATCCAGGAAAGGCACAAAGCTACACAGAGAAACCCTGTCTCGAAACAACAACAACAACAACAAAAAAAAAACAAAACAAAACAACAAAAAACTCAAAGTGAAAACCACCCCATAGATATGCCTACAGGCCAATCAGATGGAGACAAGTCCTCAATGAAGGTCTCTTCCCAGCTAACAACCAAGATCAGCCCTCACGCCAGCCAACCACACACTGAAACGTCCGAAACCATGAGTGCAAACAAACCTTTCTCCTCAGCTGTTTCCCTCGGGTATTTGGTGCCACAACCCACGAGCACACTTACTTACATTTTTGGAGAACTTGAATTGTAGGTATGTTATGCGACCCTGATTGGCACCAGTTCACATCCTGCTGGTAGTCAGGACTTCCGAGTTATCTAATGTGCTTTTCACCCGTGCTGCTAGTTTCCTTTGTGACATCTGTTTCTCAGACGGCCGGAGTGTGAAACTTCTCTTTTCAATCATCACCAGAGAGAGGGAGACCCCCAAGCCATTCTGGATTAGCTTTGGGGATCCTGGCGCTCATGTGAATTTTCCATCTCCGGGGTGGTGAGTGTCAACATCTTGTTTGTTCGCATCTTCATTCGATAGGAGCAGCTGGTGTTCTGTTCTCAAGCTATGTGTGTGGTGACGAGGTGAGGGGCTCCAGTTCCAGCTTTGCCATTACTAGCCAAGAGACTTTGGACGAGGAACCATGCAATAAACAGTAGTATCTGAGTATCCTGAAAGCCCAGCATGGTGGTACACACCTTTAATACTAGCATTGCAGAGGCAGAGGCAGGTTGATTTCTGTGAGGTCCAGGCCAGCCTGGTCTACATACTGAGCTCCAGGCTAGCCTGGCCTACATAGTGAGACTCTGCCCCAAACAAAAGCAAAAACAGACAAACAAAATTCACACAGACACGTACAACAACCCCCAAGTGAACAAACAAACATAATACCACAACTTTTTTTTTTTTTTTTTTTAAAGTGTAGATCTGGGGCTGGGGTAGTGGTAGTGGGCCTGATTAGCATATGTGAGACACTAGGTTCAGTCCCTGGGATGGGTGTGAGTGCACACACACACACACACACACACACACACGCACACGCACACGCACACGCACACGCACACACTCACGCGCACACACCCCACACAGCCTGTCCTGTAGTGTTATCACATCTTCAGGTCTCTCAGTGCTGTGGGGCTGTTGCAGCACTGCCTCGCACACTTACTGCCTCGCACACTTACTGCCTTGCACACTTACTGCCTTGCACACTTACTGCCTTGCACACTTACTGCCTTGCACACTTAGATTCAGCTAAGAACCTTCTTTCCAACTAATTCCAATGAACAAATCAGGTTCCTTCATTCAGCCTGTCCTGGCTGAAGGGTGTGACGGTTGATGCTGAGAAGCGCGTAGGGGATTAAAGCGCACTTCTGGGTTTGCTGCCGGTGAAGGCACTTTCCAGAGAGGCCTGGATAAGGAAGGGTGGCCTGAGAGCAGGTGGCCCCATGGGGCTGTGACACCTGGAGGGAATAAAGGCACAAAAGGAGGCGAGAGCTAGCTATTGCTGTCTGAAGGGTTCTAGCAGGCCTGAACACGGCAAACACGGCACCGACCACAGGTTTACCCTTCTCCCCATCCCTTCTGCCTTGCTAAAAACCGTTAGATTAAGTTCCTGAAGCTAGCCACCACAGTCTAGTCCCTTATTTGGCCACTTCCTCCTCCCAAGGTCCACCTATCAAAGTATTGAAGTCCAGCAATCAAGAGTCCCCTTTGACTCACCTAATTAACATGCCCAGCTAAAATTAAACCCCTCATCCTAACACGGGGTTCCCCCTTTACCTTTATAAACCGTCACTTTCCTATGGGCCACGTCTGTCTTCTCTCTATCCAGAGGCGGTCCTTTGTCCCTCCAGGGGCAAATATCCCTCCCCTTCTCCCTTGTGTCTGTCTGTTCTCTCTCCCCCATCCTCTGCTCCTGTCTTTGTCTCTTATTTCCACCCTTTGACCTCTGGGGCAAATAAATCTCCTTCGTGCTGAGAACTTGGTCTTGGGGGTCCTGAGCCAACTCCATTCTCTTCCTATCCTCCAGGCCCCCCCTTTCCCTCTCCCTCGCCTCCCGCTTCCCTTCCTAACTCCCGCAATGTGAACGGCCCTCCCCGCTCTGACAGACCAAGGCCTCAGAATCTGGGAACTGCATGCACCCTTCCTCCTTGGTCCCATCACAGCAACAGAGAAACTGGCAAACGCAAAGGACCACTAAGCTTTCTGTCCCTTCCACTGGTCTTCTCCAAGTGTTTTCATGTTTCACTGGCTCTCTTCACTTACGGATTTTTAACTGGGTTCACTTCTCTGAAAATTCCTGCCTGGAGGAGCGGAACTATTTGTGACTTCAGAATTGCATCCATCTGTTCTTTGAAAAGGTTGGTGAAGCCTTCAACCTTTTCGTTATCAGTGGGAGTGACTATTATTAGTGTCTGGTTCTACACCCATCTCATTGCGTTCAGTTCTGATGCGGAAGGGGGGAAATTACAGGATGTTTCCTGGGACAGAAGGGCTGTCGTGACGATGTGCTGTCCTTGCTTAGAATTGACAGAACTGAGGGGTTTTCATTTCTTCTTTTTCTTCTTCTTCTTCTTCTTCTTCTTCTTCTTCTTCTTCTTCTTCTTCTTCTTCTTCTTCTTCTTCTTCAGGAGAAGAGGTGAATTAGAGTGAGGAACACACAAACTCTGGATTTGCAAAACTGTAAAGATCTAGCGTTCCTTCCCAAACATGTGGTTTCTAGATCATCATATTCCGTCAAGAAAACACAGCTGGAAATACCTCACTAATCAAGACCCAAGTCCCTGGAAGCACTGGTGAGTCTAGAAAGACATGCTTCTATAGACTGTAGATAACATGGACATATACACTGGGACAGCCACATCGGAATGGAGTGGCAGAAATCATAAAGCCAGCCCAGCTGCTTGACAAAGATCCAGCAGAGCTGAGCCACATGATGGCTGCCATGCCACCTTTGGTTTTCATCTCCACCTGTTACATACTTGGGGTACTTTTAATATTTGTACAATTTGAGGATATTGGATAGATGGAAAATTCCTTATGAATCATTTATGCCTTCTCCCAGGAATGCTGTTCCTAAGCTTCCCCAGGACAGTCCTGAACATACTATTCCCCCTCAACCCCCGCCACTCTGAAGGAGATATCCTTATCTACTTGAAGGTCTTCCTTATGCCTTGGAGGTTGTGACACATAAAGAAGCCAGAGATCTCTTCATGGGGCTATGAGACATTCTTGAAACATCTCTCCCTGTACTTATACTGGAACAAAGTATTCAAAACAAAGTAAATTCAAAAAGGTCAACAAGATCTGGTGGGCTAGAGGAGTTGGCCACGGTTCAGATTACAAGGCTCTTCCCACGGTACACTCAGACAATTACATGGCATACAACTCTGTCCTACATAGAAATATATTGATGAGCAAAATATGGAGTGGAAAGATGATGAAAGTATGAGATGTTAGGACCTCCCTCTCTTATAAGTTAACTCATATGGAGCCACTACAATGTCATATGACCAAGGAACAACAGAATGCCAGGATTAGACATATAGACAAATTCTATAAAGATATAAATGTAGACATTGATTATATTATGCCAGAATTTGAATAATAACTATAGCAGCTTTAGCCTGAGGATTTTTCCTGGGCACTCTGACTACTAAGAGTTAATAATACATTGCTTGAGACATGGCAAAATGCCCAGGGTGGCTTGAAGATTTTGTTTTGGTCTAGTGTCCTTGAAACAACCAAAGCAACCAGCCTGAGCACAGGTTGCCATATGCCTCTAGATTCTCAAAAATTGGGTCATGGGGTTAATGAGTAAGAATGATAACTCTGTTTATTAATGATGTCAAAACTTGAGGGGAAAAGATTGGAAATGATAACTCTGTTCTGTCATAGTTTATTAATGATGACTAAAAGATGAACAAAAGGAAGCAAAATACATGTCCAAAACCAAAAATGATATGATCTACGTTTTGGAACATCATGAATATATCCCTGCTAACTAAATTCTGTATAAATAAACACACACTCTGGGTGCTAGTCAGTCAGGCTGCAAGATTCTCCCGACCACCATGGCCTGGCTCACTTCTTCTTCCTCAGACTCCTTACATCCTCTGCAGGACCCATCCACCACCGCCGCCGGGGATGGCTCCCGGCAATACGTATTTAGTCTCTCATATCTATAACGTATATACATTATAAGGAGGAGAGGAGATAAGTTGTAGTCATGGTAGATATCAGAATGCTACTCTGTGAGGCAATTACAGCAGTGCTTCTCTTTCTGCCATATGTCTAAGTACAAAATCATAAACAATTCTTTACTTTTTCAAATTCATATCACGGTCACTCCAGGTTCTTGTACACCATGTGGATGCATTCTTCCGTCAGGACCACGGTTACCACGTGGATATATCCTTTTATCAGTCAGGACCACAGTCACCACGTAGATGCATTCTTCTGTCATGTTTCAGTCAGGACAAGGGTCACCACATGGATGCAGTCTTCTGTCAGTCAGGACCACGGTCACCACATAGATGCATTCTTCTGTCATGTTTCAGTCAGGACCACGGTCACCATGTGGATACATCCTTCTGTCAATCAGGACTACAGTCACCATGTAGATGCATTCTTCTGTCATGTTTCAGTCAGGACCACGGTCACCACGTGGATACATCCTTCTGTCAGTCAGGACCACAGTCACCACGTAGATGCATTCTTCTGTCATGTTTCAGTCAGGACCACGGTCACCACGTGGATATATCCTTCTGTCAGTCAGGACCACAGTCACCACGTAGATGCATTCTTCTGTCATGTTTCAGTCAGGACAAGGGTCATCACGTAGATGCATTCTTCTGTTATGTTTCAGTCAGGACCACGGTCACCAAGTGGATGCATTCCTCTGTCAGTCAGGACCACAGTCACCACGTAGATGCATTCTTCTGTCATGTTTCAGTCAGGACAAGGGTCACCACGTGGATGCATCCCTCTGTCAGTCAGGACCACAGTCACCACGTAGATGCATTCTTCTGTCATGTTTCAGTCAGGACCACGGTCACCACGTGGATGCATCCTTCTGTCAGTCAGGACCACAGTCACCACGTAGATGCATTCTTCTGTCATGGTTCAGTCAGGACCACGGTCACCACGTGGATATATCCTTCTGTCAGTCAGGACCACAGTCACCACGTAGATGCATTCTTCTGTCATGTTTCAGTCAGGACAAGGGTCATCACGTAGATGCATTCTTCTGTTATGTTTCAGTCAGGACCACGGTCACCAAGTGGATGCATTCCTCTGTCAGTCAGGACCACAGTCACCACGTAGATGCATTCTTCTGTCATGTTTCAGTCAGGACAAGGGTCACCACGTGGATGCATCCCTCTGTCAGTCAGGACCACAGTCACCACGTAGATGCATTCTTCTGTCATGTTTCAGTCAGGACCACGGTCACCACGTGGATGCATCCTTCTGTCAGTCAGGACCACAGTCACCACGTAGATACATTCTTCTGTCATGTTTCAGTCAGGACCACGGTCACCACGTGGATGCATCCTTCTGTCAGTCAGGACCACAGTCACCACGTAGATGCATTCTTCTGTCATGTTTCAGTCAGGACCACGGTCACCACGTGGATATATCCTTCTGTCAGTCAGGACCACAGTCACCACGTAGATGCATTCTTCTGTCATGTTTCAGTCAGGACAAGGGTCATCACGTAGATGCATTCTTCTGTTATGTTTCAGTCAGGACCACGGTCACCAAGTGGATGCATTCCTCTGTCAGTCAGGACCACAGTCACCACGTAGATGCATTCTTCTGTCATGTTTCAGTCAGGACAAGGGTCATCACGTAGATGCATTCTTCTGTTATGTTTCAGTCAGGACCACGGTCACCAAGTGGATGCATTCCTCTGTCAGTCAGGACCACAGTCACCACGTAGATGCATTCTTCTGTCATGTTTCAGTCAGGACAAGGGTCACCACGTGGATGCATCCCTCTGTCAGTCAGGACCACAGTCACCACGTAGATGCATTCTTCTGTCATGTTTCAGTCAGGACCACGGTCACCACGTGGATGCATCCTTCTGTCAGTCAGGACCACAGTCACCACGTAGATGCATTCTTCTGTCATGGTTCAGTCAGGACAAGGGTCACCAGGTGGATGCAGTCTTCTGTCAGCCTTCAGTCAGGACAATGCTCAGTTTGTTGAACACTGGGGGTGGTTTCCCTACTGTATGCTCTTTGCTCCTTTAGCTTCCGAGGCAGTGGCAAGAGACCTCTAAACCATCTAACTGTGGCCATCCTAGTTTGAAGATGTAAGCCTGATGTTATCTGGTGGGATTTCCTGTGGCAGCACCCCGTCTTCTGAAGTAGGAATTTAGGGACTTGCCGCCCCTTAAACATTTATACTGAGGCTGGTGCAGGCACTACAGATTCTGGGCGGAGCAAGGTCCTTTCTCCATCCCCTGGTCACGTGGGCCATCAAGCAACTGGGTTCTTTTCTGGAGCCCTTTCTCTCCAGCTGGCCTTTACTCTGTCCTAGGATCTGAGGCCCACAACTAAACCTGTCAGTACCTATCAGCATTATTCCCCAGCCAGACCCTCCGCCACTTGTTTAAAAACTTTCCCTCAGCCCATCTTTCTCCTTCCCACCCTACCTTGGGCTGGACTTAGACATCGGTGGGGCACAGTGCCAACAACCCTGTGCCCGCTCCCCAGTTCCATCAGTCTCCGTCAGGAAGCAGAAGGTTGTGCGCACCTTCATGGGTAGATAATGTTTGGTGTTAGGCTAATGGGAGCATGGTGAGTTAGCGGGCCTGAGCCTCAGTTCAGACACTCATCCTTCTATTTTCTCCAGGGATGAAACCCATTCCCTTCCCAGCCTGGTCCCCACACAAAGCCTGGGTGATCCTCAACATACAAAAGGGTTCTATCCAGGTAAACCTGCAGTGAACTGAAGTGCAGTCAAGTGGAAATGTAGACCAACACACCAGCCTAGCACACCTACACAGTGGCCTGTGCACCAACACACCAGCCTAGCACACCTACACAGTGGCCTGTGCACCAACACACCAGCCTAGCACACCTACACAGTGGCCTGTGCACCAACACACCAGCCTAGCACATCTAGCACAGAAGCCTAGTGCACCAACACACCAGCCTAGCACATCTAGCACAGAAGCCTAGTGCATCAACACACCAGCCTAGCACACCTATCTAGCACACTGGTCTACTGCACCATATGTGTGCTAGTCCTTTACATTCACAGAGGCCACTTATAGAGGCTGCAGCTATCTGTCACTTGCTTTTCAGGGTCCCCAAACAGGAGTATACCTCCTATCACTAACCTGGGAGGAGGACAGAGTGTGGTTTCTCCCGAATTGGTGTCAACATCACATCACCAGAAAGCTAAATAACTGATAAGGAAATACACCAATCAGACCCCACACCCATTGTGGGGACCGCATGCCAGTCCTTCGGTGCATCTGTTATCCAGGCAGGCCCTGCCTGCCAGCCTGTGCCTGTAGTGAGTTGGCCCTCCTTAGCACTCCCTCTCATGCCCCTAGAGGAGCGTGTTGGTTGGGCATCCCACAACCACGTGATATCCCAGAATCCCCTTTGACATTGGAACACCAAAGGGACAGCCACGTCCACTTCTTCCTTGACCCAGCCACGATTTTGTCTTCTTGCTGTCGCCAGGGCAGAGTGTTGATTCTTGCTTAAGGAACAAACCAATCTGGTTTTCACCTGTGCTCCTTGCCCTCCGGCTTCTGTGAACAGATGTGTGGGTTTCCCACTGCCAGGTGGCTGGCCACACAGGGACAGGTGTCAGGGCCACTTGAGATGTCAATCACACGGAGAGGGGTCTCAGATTGCCCATAGCTTCTGTCCAACTTGGCTCTAACTCTGAGATCCCACAACTCCCTCCTTGGGTTCAGTAGTTTCCCAGAGCGGCTCACAGGAGTTGGTTTTCAGCTGCAAATTTCTTATTTTTCTACATTTATTTTGTGTTTTTTGAGTATTGTGTGTGCAGGTGTGTATGTGTGGGGGGAGGTTAGTGTGTGTGCACATGTCACAGTGCATGTGTAGAGGTCAGAGGACAGCTTTTGGGGGTCAGTTGCCTCTCACCATGTGGGTCCTGAGGATTGAATTCAGTCGTCAGAAAGCGGCTACCTGCCGAGTCACCTCGCCAGCCCTCGGTCGCCAATTTATTACAAAGGTCTTTTAAAAATTTTTTAATTATACACATATGCGTATGGATACACGCATGTCAGTGCAAGAGCTACAGAGATCAGAAGAAAGTGTCAGATCTCCTGTGAGCTGCTTGATGAGGGTGCTGGGAATTGAACCCAGGTCCTCTGGAAGAGCAGCCTGCAAGGCAAATAGAAGAGAGGCACATAGCGAGGTATGGGATGGGGCATGCACCGTCCATCTCCTTTCTGGACAGCTGCCCTCAAACGTCTTCATGTGTCTGGTTAGCTCTCTGTCAGCTGGACGCAAGCTACGATCGTCAGGGAAGAGGGAACCTAGGTTAGGAAAGTGTTTCCATCAGATTGGCCCGTACTTCCTGCCTTGACGTCCCTTAGTGGTGGACTGTGACCCGGGGTGTGGAAGCCAAACAACCCTTTCCTGCCCATGTTTCTTTCGTATTGTGTCACCTCAACAGACAGCAAAGTGACATCAAGACATTTTCTAAATTCAGGGATGTTTACGGAGGCTTCATCATGTAAACATGATTACTAAGTCAGCGCCTGTCACTTCTCCCATGCAGAGGACAGGGTACGGTGAGAGGCTCCAGCTTCTAACCATGGCGTAGTCTTTCTGGTGACCGGTCCCACTGAGGAGCCCACCCAAGATTGCCTCATGAGAACGAGGCACTCCCATCACCCAGGAGACTCCAACGGATTAGGAAATCTGTGTCAGGATCCACAACCAAAGGCTAAATAGTAGACTCAAAGAAGCATCTAGCACCTAGTGCTCAGTGAGACAGTCTGTGAGGGATTTAGGTGACGGGAGCCATAAGCCTAAGCGACCCTTGACACACATGCTGCCATATCTGGGCTTCTCTCCTCTTTTCTTAGATCTAGGCCTTGCTTAAGTCTCCATAACACCAGAACCTCTTCTCACAGATACCAGAACCTCTTCTCAGATATCAGGTGAACGAGCTGCAGTTAGGCAATTAGGCAGTTAGACAAGAACAGATAGATAACCCTCAGAGCAACATTTCCTGCTGGCCGAACAGCCCATAATTAAGTCCCTTCCTGCTTGCAACCCCCCTTGCCTACCTACATATGCCTTGAGAGGAAAATAAAATTTTGGAGCTTGATCAGACGTCCTGTCTTGCTCTCATTCTTTGTGTCTCTTGTCCCTCTCATTCGCCAGCCCTTCCTTTAGGTCCCCGTTGAAGACCCCGCTGGCCGGGGCATTTAGTAGTGGTGTGCCGGGAACCCGAAAGGAGATGAATACACACATTTCCTGTCTATGCAACACTATACTCCACTGCTATCTTATATATTTTTCTTTAAGAAAAATTAGCTAGTCTGAAATCCAGTCTTTTTTTTTTTTTTTTTTTTTTTTTTGGTTTTTCAAAACAGGGTTTCTCTGTGTAGCTTTGGAGCCTATTCTGGAACTTACTCTGTAGACCAAGCTGGCCTTGAGCTCACAGAGATCCTCTTGCCTCTGCCTCCCGAGTGCTGGATTAAAGGTGTGTGCACCACCACTACCCAGCAATCCAGCCACTTTTAAGAGATTTATTTTTATTATTTTTGATTTGTGTGTGTGTGTGTGTGTGTGTGTGTGTGTGTATGTGTGTGTGCATGCATGCATGTGGGTACTGCATGAGAGTGCAGGTGCCCATGGAGACCAGAGCCACCTGATGTGGGTGCTAGAAACTGAACTTGGGTTCTCTGGAAGTGCTCTTAATCACTGAGCTATCGCTCCAGCCCCATCACTCTTTTTAATGAAGGAACTAAATTAGTAATACTGAAAAAGATATTGGCGAGGATATATATAGATATAGAGATATCTATCTATCTATCTATCTATCTATCTATCTATCTATCTATCTATCTATCTATCTATCTATAACATTATTGAGAGGAACAAACAGGAAAGTTTCTGAATTCCAGAACGGGATTCTTTACAGAACAGAGATCACATTCTGGTTCCCCAGGCGGCGGCGGAGGAATACTGGTCACAACCTAGTTCTCTAGGCAGTGGGGGAGTAGATCACTATGTCACAACCTAGTTCCCCAGGCGGTGGAAGAGTAGTTCACTAGGTCACAACCTAGTTTCCCAGGCGGCAGAGAAGTACTGGTCACAACCTAGTCCCCAGACGGCGGAGGAGTACTGGTCACAACCTAGTTCCCCAGGCGGCGGAGGAGTACTGGTCACAACCTAGTTCCCCAGGCGGTGGAGGAGTAGTTCACTAGGTCACAACCTAGTTCCCCAGGCGGCGGAGGAGTACTGGTCACAACCTAGTTCCCCAGGCGGAGGAGGAGTACTGGTCACAACCTAGTCCCCAGGCGGCGGAGGGGTACTGGTCACAACCTAGTCCCCAGGCGGCGGAGGAGTACTGGTCACAACCTAGTCCCCAGGCGGCAGAGAAGTACTGGTCACAACCTAGTCCCCAGGCGGCGGAGGAGTACTGGTCACAACCTAGTTCCCCAGGCGGCGGAGGAGTACTGGTCACAACCTAGTTCCCCAGGCGGTGGAGGAGTAGTTCACTAGGTCACAACCTAGTTCCCCAGGCGGCGGAGGGGTACTGGTCACAACCTAGTCCCCAGGCGGCGGAGGAGTACTGGTCACAACCTAGTTCCCCAGGCGGAGGAGGAGTACTGGTCACAACCTAGTCCCCAGGCGGAGGAGGAGTACTGGTCACAACCTAGTCCCCAGGCGGCGGAGGGGTACTGGTCACAACCTAGTCCCCAGGCGGCGGAGGAGTACTGGTCACAACCTAGTCCCCAGGCGGCGGAGGAGTACTGGTCACAACCTAGTCCCCAGGCGGCGGAGGAATACTGGTCACAACCTAGTCCCCAGGCGGCGGAGGAGTACTGGTCACAACCTAGTTCCCCAGGCGGCGGAGGAGTACTGGTCACAACCTAGTCCCCAGGCGGCGGAGGAGTACTGGTCACAACTAGCCACTACACATTTTAGGACAAACTAGAAGAGAGAGGACCAAAGGCACCAAAGAGAAAGAAACGATGAAGAAATTAATGCAAACGTACGCTAACTTTTTCTTGTTTATTATTTTTTGTAGTGCTTATGATTAGATCCCCAGAGCCTAGGGTATACCAGACAAGTTCTCTACCAACAGCCCACAGCCCCAGTACTAAGTACCCTAATTTAATTGGTGCATGCCTTTTTTTTTTTTTTTTTTTTTTTTTGGTTTTTAGAGACAGGGTTTCTCTGTAGTTTTGCGCCTTTCCTGGAACTCACTTTGTAGACCAGGCTGGCCTCGAACTCACAGAGATCCGCCTGCCTCTGCCTCCCGAGTGCTGGGATTAAAGGCGTCCACCACCACCGCCCAGCTGGTGTATGCCTTATATGTGTTGAAATATCACAGTGAACTCTATAAATATGACAAAAAATATTTTAGAAATTTCTGTGCTGTAAATTTTTAAAAATATAACAACCTAGGTAATAACATAATAAAATTAATGATGAGGTTTGGCTCCTTTGGAAAGAGATTTGAACAAATTTAACTCATGAATATGAAAATGCTACACAAATTGGTGCTGATTTTCCAACCTGAATAAACATGAGAGCCCAAGACAGAACTTGTTTTTATCGCCTGGATATAATGACACTTGGGCATTCTGTGTCTAGGATAATATGATATTTAAAAAAAAATCTGTGTATTTCTAATATAAAGCTCATGCCATATCTTAACTGCAAATATTCTACTCAGCCAGAAATTCAGTTTTCTACAATTCAATTTCCATATACTAAACACCAAAAGTGTAGAATTACAGAAATTTGAGGATGGATTTCAGAGCGCATTTAAAAGTAGAATGGACATTAAAACTGTGTCTTTTTTTTTTTTTTTTTTTTTGAGACAGGGTCTTGTATAGCCCAGGTTGGCCTTGCATTTACTATGTAGCTAAAGAAGACTCAGTCTCCTGCCTCCACCCTCTGAGTATGTTGGATTACAGGCACACAGGACCAGGCTTGGCTTCTCTAAGGGTATTTAAAATAATTATAATGGGTTAGAGAGATGGTTCAATTGATGAACACATCACAGGCCTGAGGGTTAAGAGTTGAGATGTGGGGTTGGGGATTTAGCTCAGTGGTAGAGTGCTTGCCTAGCAAGCACAAGGCCCTGGGTTTGGTCCTCAGCTCTGGAAAATTAAAAAAAAAAAAAAAAAGTAAAAGAGTTGAGATCCCCGGAACCCATGTAAAAATCTGTCCTATGTGGTGGTCCTCCTGTAAACCCAGTGTTCAAGAGGCAGAAACAGGGGATCTCTGGTGCTAGCAAACTGGCTAGCCAGACTGTCTGAACTGGCAAGCTCTCAGCTCAGTGAGAGATCATGTCTCGGTAAATAAAGTGGACAGAGATCAAAGGACACTAAATGTCAACCTCTGGTCCCCACACATACATGCACACACTTATCTATACACACGTGTGCTGCACACATGGGAACTCACATACTACTCCTGTCTGCACACCACACAATGCATACGAAACTAAAAAATAAAAATATAAGTGCCACAGCATCAAGTGAAATGTGTATTGTACACGGTTATAGTTGTGAGTGCTAGAAGCATCAATAACTGTCATTTTGGGGGTTTATCATGCACCAGACACTTTGACAAATCATTACGTATATTATGTTGATTAAATATAGTTAATAGTTTAATGCTCACAGGTGAAGTTAACAGTCGATGACATTAAGCAGTCCGCCCCTGCTGGTTCACTGTGATATCATGCTCTCTAGCATAAACAGGGTCAGTCTTGATATTTCTGTGACCAGTGCTTATAGATGTCCTCCATCGGGACCAAGTCATGTTCAGCCAGCTTGAGGTCCCACGACCCCACAGATCCCTTTCCAGGATGGTCGTCCACGGCTTTCCTGTCTTTCTGTGTCTTTACCAAAGTTACCCCTACCTGCTTGGGAGACCCTAAACTTTTCCTGTCCTGGTCTACCCATTCTTTTTAAATTAATTAATTTGTGTGTGTGTGTGTGTGTGTGTGTGTGTGTGTGTGTGTGTGTGTGTGGTGGTCCTATGGAGGTCAGAGGACAACTTACAGGAGTCAGTTCTCTCCACCTACCCTGTAGGAATGAAGGGCTGAATCAGGTGGTGGCAAGTGCCTTTACCCACTGAGCCCAGGTCTGACCAGTCTTCAAAGCTCACCATGTTTATCTTCTTTCCACAGGGCCTTGCTGAGGCCAGTTCCCACTGTCCCCCTAGGTATCTGAATTTGGAAGAGTGCTCCTTGCCCCTCTTCTAGTAAGCCATCTGTGCTCCCTTCTTCTAAGCTGGGTGCTCCCTGGCAGGCCAACCTGGAGGACTGCAGCATGGCCTTGGGCTGAGTTGGTTGGATCCAGAAATCTGGCAACTGGTATGGGGATTTTGCCCTCCCATCTGAATCATGGCTGACTATTAGATTTGCAGATTTCTGGAGGAAACAAACGGTACCCATGTCTGTGGGTGTCCTAGGAGAGCATCTTGTTCTCCTTTTTACAGAAGACTGGCCAAGTTAGCCTTGGCCACTGTGGCCAAGAGGATAATCAGGACAGGAAGAATGTTCCTACAGATGCTCTATCGGGAGCTGCAATCTACTGACCGTATTGGACACAACCCACCTTCCTCACAGAGCCGACTGTGGCCCTGTGTTGGCTCGTGTCTCCCTCTCAGGCAGTGGTTCTCAACCTGTGGTTTTCGAGGCCTGTGAGGTAGAATGATTGTTTCACAGGAGTCGTATGTCAGATATCCTGTGTATCAAATACTTACAATTCCTAACAGTGGCAAAATTATAGTATGAAGTAGCAATGAAAATAATTTTATGGTTGGGGGGGTCACCACAGCATGAGGAACTGTATTAAAGGGTCACAGCATTAGGAAAGTTGAGAAGCACTGATCTAGAGAGAGACATTAATGACCCTCCCTTTGGCTCTCAGACTATTGAGACAATGGTTCCCAAGAAATTGGAATTTTCCCCCAGAATCTCATGCTGAGAGAGGAATAAGACCAGGTGTGGGTGTGAGCCACTGGAAAATCTTGTGTCCCAGGAAAGGACTTCACACAGTTCTAACAACTTGTCAGACCACATTGCAGGAGGGCCTGGAGCTGAGACAATCATGGGTCAGGGAGGAGCAAGACCACACCTTGACCAGGACCACCTAGTTCTGCATTACCTCCTCGTCTCCACTTAAAGCTAACCCTATCAGTACCCCGAAGATGGGCTTGGAGCGGGGTAGCAGGACTGTTTGTTCCTCTGCCCAGTCTGCTTTTACTGTTCTCTTCAGTTGGATTACTGAGAAGGGGTGGCCCAGCCTAGCTTGCTGGGGCCGCCAGGACCCATGACCCAGGCGTGCCCCACCAAGACTGGCGCGAAAATATTAACTCATCTTCCACTGTCTTAGGAAAATCAGACCGGGAGAACGGGCGATAACCGCACTCAAAGGTCGTGCGCTGTTCAGTGTGAGACATGGATGCTCACGGGCCAGAGTGTCACATGCATGGCTAATCAGGCAGTTCTTCAGCAACAGGAAGTTTACCGCTGGAAAAGCCCATCAGAGTCCGGAACCAACACACGGAGATGAAACTGCGCATCAGCAGAACCAAGACGCCTGCCAGTGAGACGTATCTTACTCCAGAGTAGAGGGATCTTAAAGGAACACAGGAGACGGGTGCAGCAAAGCCTTCCAGAGGGCGCTTTCTCAGCAAGAATCACAAGAAAGGAGTGATCTGGTCTGGAGGAAAGAGCGCCCCTGCCCACGGCTGTAGTGGTCAACGTTTCCACGCAGTTTGCCTTCCAGAGTTCAGTGTTGGAAGCTCAGCCCCAGCGAGGTCACGTGACAAGTGGTGGGGCCGCTAAGGGGTCAGGCTTGTGAAGGATTATTGGGGGTTTCCTGCTGTTTGTGCAGTTCTTGTGTGTGTGGGGTGGGGGGGGGGTGGGGTTTGCCATACCAAGAGAAAGACTGCTCTCTGGATTTTTGCTCTCTCAACTTCCTCTACCGCAACGCCATCTGCCATGCTGTGATACAGCCAGAGGTCTTCAAGTGAGTGCCCAATCTCTGAATTCAGCCTCCGAAGTGCCAAACTAAATTAACTTTCTTTAATTATTTGTTTGTTTGTTTATTTATTTGTGTGTGTGTGTGTGTTCGCGCGCGCGCGTGCCACATGTGTACAGCACCCACGGAGGCCAGAAAAGGGCATCATATTCCTTTGTAGCTGAGTTACAGGCGGTCATGAGGCATCTAACATGGGTCCTGGAAACAGAACTTGGGTCCTCTGTAACAGCAGCAGAAAACCCTCTTAACCACCGGGCTATTTTTCTAGCCCCAGAAACTTTTTTTTAAAAATGGCTTTAGGTTTTTTGTTATAGCAAGAGATTTCATTTACTTTTATGTGCATTGGTGGTTTGCCTTCATGTGTGTCTGAGTGGGGGTGTCAGATCCCCTGGAACTGGAGTTACAGACAGTTGTGAGCTGCCCTGTGAGGGCTGGGAATTGAACCCCGGTCCTCTGGAGAACAGCCAGTGCTCTTAACTACTGAGCCATGTCTCTGGTGTCCAGTGGTCCCTTAAAGGAGGACTCTCATCAGTCTGACCGGCTTCCTTTCTCACCATCCGAGAACTTGCCCTTCCCTACCCAAAGGCCCAAACCACTCTTCCTTGACTGTTTAGCCTGAGATGGCACACTGGGCTCTATCGCATGGCTGCATCCATAGGCCACATTTTCTTCTTGAATTTGTATGTCAGCACGCAGGTGTATGTATAATTTAGACCATTTCTTTTTCCTTTTGTTAATCTTTTATCTGTTTGATCTGTGGGCCCCAGTAATGAAGTTAAGGTGGTGTGAACTGGAGTATCCAGAAGAATTCACACCTCCCTTAGACATCCTACAAGGTTGGTCGATTAAAATTTCAGAGATTGGTCCTGGAGAGATGGCTCCATGGTTGTGAGTGTGCATTGCTCTTGCAGATTTGGTTCCTAGCACAACACGGTGGCTCACGGCGCCCTCTTCTGGCCTGCGGGGGCTCCAGACATGCACATGGTGCACAGACATACACACAGGCAAACTATTCATACATCAATAAAATAAATACATCTTTAAACAGGGGGTTTTGCTTGTTTGTCTGTTTTTTTAAAGTGGAGACTGGAATGTTTCTGGTCTAGAGCCAAATTATCTTGGGCTGCCTTAACCTCTAAATAACCATTTATGCCCCACCATGTGTGATCCAACATCCTTGTGACTACTTGGTAAACCTAGCTTCCACCATCCCAAAGGCTAAAAGTGTCACTAGACAGCGTATGAGGCCATTAACAGAGATTTCCTGTAATCCACTTATCAGATGTTTCCATCCCGTATTTGAAAAGTGCCTTGATTTATGACTCTGCTTTGTTATGACACTGGACCACAGTATTCAGGTAAACTGCAGCTGTATTTCCTGGCCATGGTCACTCACATTTGGCTCCAGAATAAACCCTGTCTCAGTCCTTTGAAGTGACAGCTGGGTTTCTGTGTTGATGAGGGGTAGGTGGGACATCAGTTGCTTTTTCTTCCCTAGACCAGTAGAACAATTACTCCTTTCCATAAGGGGTGCTTTTACTTTGAGCCCAGCTGGCTAGTGACTTGTTTGGCTCCTTAATTTCGCGGCAGGAGTGAGTTAGACGGTGTTGGACAGGGCTGTCCTCCGAGCTGAACTGCTGCCACCTTCAGGAATCCAGCCGTACCCTGTCACTTCCGTTAGAGACCATGATGTGGAAGCATGTGTGCTGAGAGGGAGGGCAAGTCCTAGATGTAACCCAAGGAGATCGACACAACACTGATCTCAATGTGGGCATCCGGTCCCTGCGATTCCGCTTTGCTGATAATCTTAGAATTCTGTTGGCTAACATACTGTCAAATTCATACCACACATTGACCTTTTAAATTGATTCAAGGCCCATAGGAACCCCTGAATACTTCTCTCCTCCTCTCCTGTCTCCTCCCCTTCCCCTTCCCTTCCCTTGCTTCCTTTTTTTTTTTTTTTTTTTTTTTTCATTACTGAGGATTGAACCCAGGGCCTCATGCATGCTAGAAAAGCATGCATGCTACCACCGAGTTACCCCACCCCCACCCTAAAGACACTTCTAAGTCACAGCACATGTACACATGCACATAACTAGCCCTGAGTTGCTCTGAGTGAACTATCTGGAGCAATTTTTTTTTTAAAGATTTATTTATTTATTATGTATACAGTATTCTGCTTGCATGTGTCCCTGAAGGCCAGAAGATGGCACCAGATCTCATTATAGATGGTTGTGAGCCACCATGTGGTTGCTGGGAATTGAACTCAGGACCTCTGGAAGAGCAGTCAGTGCTCTTAACCTCTCAGCCATCTCTCCAGCCCTGGAGCAATTTTTTTTTTTTAACATGAAGAAGCAATGTTTTGTGAGTGTGTAACTCAAATAATTAACTTTTGTCCAACTTCATGTATTGACACAAAATCAAGAAGTTAGTCATAAAGGCCTGTGTAAATCAAACTTGGAGACACAAAGACTGCTCAGCCCTATGCGTCCCCCCCCCCCCTTTTAGAAGAAGTATTGAAACACCCGCCAACAGATAATCTTTGTTCCCTCTGGGGCTGCTGAAAGTCTGTGTGTCAAGTTAGTTGCGGAACATCTTCCTGATACACTCACACCCTTGGAAACGTGTGTGAACATGTAAAAAACCTCCACGAAGCTAACAAAGATGAAAAGGAATTTTGGTAAAGTGCCCATTGCTCACGCATTACTGACTACCATGTTCTCATCCCTGTGATCACGAGCAGTACCACGTGGAACAACACTCTGTGGGGAAATGGATGTTTTTCTACATCAGATACTCCTCTGGTGAGGTTGGTTCAGTCCTATATGTTGAAGGACCAAGAGGGGAAAAAATTATCTCATTACAAATCACATTTGTGCTTGGAAGATGCCAGTAGATCATGATTAAAAAACAGACTGTAATCCTAGTTGGAGACTTGCAGACACAAAACCCAATTTTTTGGTCACTGGCACACAGGAAACACTTGGGTAATGTATGTAGTTGGAGTTTTAAAATGTGTATTTTAGTCGGGTGCAAATAAAGTATTTGAGATACGGAGCAATGCTTACCTTTCGACTGGTCAGGGCGCCCTTGCACCAGTATTTTTTTTCAAAGGGATGGCAAACTGAAGGGCATTTAGATTGCTTAGTTACAAGGAAGCCACTATAATGCCTTCCTCTCTCCCACTCAGACAGAAGCACTAAACTGAATAGGAAGCTCCCAACACCAAACCTGCCCCGTAAAAACAGAGCTGAGTTGAAGACAGAAGCAAGCAGATCAGTAGGATGACTCCTACGCCAGTGCCACAGGTTCACAGCCCTCGAAGTCAACACTTATTTAAATCTCATTTAGCACAGGACTTAATTTTGTTTATTTGGTTTCTATGCCAACCAGCTAGCAGGACTCCATACAACGCTACTTCCCTGGGGTAGAATCTTGAAACAACCAGGCTTTAGAAATGCTATATCCCATATTGGCACCCCGAGGGTGTGTCCTTTTCACCCCATGCCTCTCTCTGCTCTTCTCCCCGGCTCCCGAGTGGAAAACGTTTGTTTGGACGGTTGTTTACACGTCTCTCCCTTTTGGGGGTAGGTGCTTACCACGTCTTATGAATATTTATTTGTCTCCTTACTTCAAAATCCTTCGCAAATCTTTGATGTCTCGGCACAGAGGAACACTTGAAAAGCACAATGAATCAAACATAAGAGTAAATGTTCCGTGGAAGCAATATGGAGGCTGATGGTGTGGGAAGAGATGGACATCAAAGCCTCAGTACAGAGAAAACCCTTATCTCTTGGTGCCACTCAGTGCAAGGACAAAGAGGTCCACCTCAGAAGGACCACACGGAATCACCAGAGAGGCTTAAATGAGGTGGTGTACGATTGGCTTACAGAGGGAGGGGGAAAACGATTCATCTATAGATAGACAAGGATGTTTTCAAAGGGGTGTGCTCAGAAGCCTTGGAAGCTGTGTGAACGATGCCAGACACCTAGGACCAACCCTCTAAGATGGCATCAGTCACACCAGAAAAGAAGAAGAACCTCACAGACGCCAAGCTTCAGGGGCCAGCAGGCTGGGGACCAAGGCAGGGGTTTATCTTTGAAGGCACGGCCAGAGTGTTTCAGGGAGGTCACTGGCTGGTGTTACAATAAACATATCAACATGAAGAAAGGAGGTATCTCACAGGCTAATCCAGGAATGGAATCGTGCATGTTTTCCAGTCACCACCTTCTCACAAGGAACTCAAACTGGAGCAGCAACACAAGCACCATTAAAGCCATGTCCGAACAGAAAGCACGCGGAGCTCCTGGCTACGGCCACCTCACCCAGTTCCCACTATGGCCAAGTTCTCTCATGACCTGACTCAGAATTAATGCTCAACCAAAGGCGGCTGACTGAAAGAGCCACAAGGATGTTACTATACATGATGAAAATGCCAAACAATTGGAAATGGTCTTGCCTCAGTTTCCTGAGTGTTGCTCTGACAGGCTTCCGGCATTACATCTGGCTCCAACGAACATGTTTGTAGAATACTTATTTTTTAATTGTGCGTTTGCATGTGGATCTGTGTGTGGGTGTGAACACTGGCGTGCAGGGGCCAACGGTGACCGGAAGAGGACATCAGTCCCCCTGGAGCTGCAGTTACTGGAGGTTGTGAGTTGCTTGACATGGGTTCTAGGGAATCGAACTCTTACCCTTTGCAACAGCAGTATGTGCTCTTAACCGACGAGCCGTCTCTCCAGCCCCCCAACAAATAGTTTTAAAGATGAAAATAGAGGATTCTGGAAAGAAGGCAGAACAGGAAGCACCAGGAATGTCAACCTTTGCCTAGAAACCAAGTTCGCTGGCAGAACCTGCCTGAAGTGTTTGCCAATTCTGGAGCTTGCAACTCCCAGGAGGAAGAATTGGAGAGTAAAACGAGATGAAAATCCATCCATTTCAGTTCTTACTACACACACAGCTCCCATCCGCCACCTCTACCCCATGCCAGGTAGATGACCATTGTTTCTGGAACAGCTAAAACATAATTTGTGAGAGCAAGCATAAGGTGGACTGCTATGCCATTGGAGTTGGAATGTATTACCCGACCCACTCGTCTGCAATGTATCTGCTGCCTCATGCCCCTGCCTCCATGGCTTACCCACCATGATGGACTGGACCCTTTTAATTTGCCTTTTTTGGGGGGGCAGATCTTTCATCACAGCAATGAGAAATGTAACTAATGTAAAATTCAAGTGGTTTATTACTCAACATCAACCAGTCGCAAAGAAGACAGCTATGTAGGAAATCAGACCAGAGAGCTCATCAACACACAGAACGTAGGGAAGAATGACAGGACTAAGTCACTTTTTAGTGACAATTACCTTTAATGCAAGTGAATTAAGCCACCCAATTAAAACATAGAGATTGGCAGAATGGTTTAAAAAAAGTGGGGAGCTTGGTGATGCACACCTTTAATCCCAGCACTCAGGAGGATCCCTGTGAGTTCAAAGTCATCCTGTTCTACAGAATGAATTTAAGGTGAACCAGGGCCACACAGTGAGTCTCTCTCAAAAAACCAACAAACCAAACCAAACAAACACACTCAAATGTCCCAACTATATACTAGCCACAAAAGAGTCACGTTTGCTTCAAAAACACTAACATATAGGAAACGAAAGGATGGAAAAGGTGATCTATGCAAACAGTCACAGGAAGAGAGCAGAAGGTTGGTTCTGTAAATAGATTGTAAACTTTTAAAGTTACCACACAATAAAGACAGTATACAGTAATAAAAGGTTGAACCTGGCAAAAATGTAATTATAAACATTTGCTTACTTAATGGAAGACCACCAAAATAATATAGGAGGACTTCATAGGATGGAAGAGAGCAACAAATATTTCCATGTGGATATCCCACTCTCAATAGTGGGATATCCAACCAGAGCAACAAGCACACAGAACACTACCTGACAGTACCACACAGATTCTTCTAGAACACAGAGCCCCCACCCCACCCCGCCACCTTTGTTTTTTTTTTTTTTTAAGGATAAACCATATATGTTAGGCTATAAATTAAGTTTCAGTAATTTTTTTTTTAAACAAGTCCTCACTATGTAGCCCCCTGGCTGGTCTGGAACTCAATATGTAGACCAAGCTGGCCTCAAACTCATAGAGATCTGTTTATCTCTGCCTCCAAGGTGGGGTTAAAGGTGTGTACCACCATCCCCAACTGAGTTTCAGCCGATTTTTAAAAAGACAGCAGTTACGAAAAGTGTCTTCTCCAACCACGATGAAACAGACTTAGACACCAACAAGAAGACCTGGGGATGCACACAATGTTGGAGTAAATACCAGGGCTACTAAATTCAACAAAGCTGTCTTTTTAAATGATGGAAAAATGAGATTAGTACAAATTAAAGCAACTCAGGTCTACCAACCCAGCATCGCAGAAGATACTTAGGAGGAATGCTATGCATAGACGAGGAAAAAGACAACCACAATCATGATAGCCAGGGAAGGGAAAAGCCTCCTAGGAGGGACAGACAAACAAGTGTCCATCAGGAAAGAAACCCATCCAACTCAGCAACTCATCTTTGAAATGACTAAGGAAGGAAGATTGGAATGGAGAATGAATCAACAGAAAAACAATTCAAGTGACATATAATAACTCTAAGTGTAAATGAATTAAAAATGCAAATGAGTTAAAAGACACAGGCTGGCAGGTTGGATTAAAATATGAGACCCAACTGTTTGCTGTCAGCAACGAAAACATCTGGCCAGCAAAGCCTTAACACAGACTGAACATGAAAGGAGATTTCACCTCTGGGCAAACGGTATCCCAATAGCAAGCGGCAGAAGTTGTAATCATATGTGACAGAGCAGAACGCAAGTCAGGATTAGTCACAGGGAAAAAGATGGCTTCTGTGTCCTAACAAAAAGAGAGATCCATCAAGAAGTCATTGTCGTCTCTGTGAAGGTTTGAAAGAAAATGGTCCCCAAAGTGGCACTGTTAGGAGGTGTGGCCATGTTGGAGTAGGTGTGGTCTTGTTGGAGGAAGTGTGTCACTGTGGAGGTGGGCTTTGAGGTCTCATATATGCTCCAGATACTGCCCAGTGATACAGACCACTTCCTGTTGCCTGCAAGATGTAGGGCTCTCAGCTCCTTCTTCAGCACCATGTCTGCCCCCAAGCCTCCATGTCCCACCATGATGATAATGGACTGAACCTCTGATACTGTAAGCCACCCCAATTATATGTTTTCCTTGTTGCTATGGTTATGGTGCCTCTTCAGAGCAATAGAAACCTTAACTAAGACAGTCATAAATATAGGCTCATCAAACATTGGAAAAGTTAAGGTCCAACTTCATAAAACAGACAGAGCTAGAGGTTCAGATACTTTAACAATGGGAGATGTTAATGCCCCATACTCATCAACAGATACATCATTCATACAGAAGCACACAAAATTAATAAAGAAACTTCGTAGTTAAACTCTATTGAAAATCAAAAGCATTTAACAAACAATAGGATGCTCCAGACAACTGTGGAGTTCATTTCTCTGTGGACCATGAACCTTCCTTCAAATCCTTACATTTTAGACCATAATACAGGCCTTTTATTTTATTTAATTGAGACACAGTCTCATATATTTTAGACTTGCTTTGAACCTGCTACATAGCTGAGAATGACTTTGAACTTCTGATCCTGTTGTCTTCTTTTACGTGGAATGACAGACATATTCTACAACATCTGATTTTTTGTAGTGCTGGGAATACACCCAGGGTTTCACATGTGCTAGGAAGTCACTCTATCAACTAAATTACACCCACAGTCCCATTCTAAAGTTTTAACAACAACAAAAACAAAACCCAATTGTTTGTGTTGTATAAGATCATAATAGAATGAAACTGAAACTCAAAAGCAAGAAAAACTACAGAAAATATACAAAAAGATGGAAAGATTCAGCAGCATATTTTGAATGACCAGTGAGTCACTGAAAAAGGCAGGGGTGAAGTGTAAAAATTCCCAAAATCAAGTAAAATTGGAAACAGCACCTACCAGGATCCATAGGTCACAGCAAAGACAATTCTAAGGAGAGCTTGTAATGAGGGCCTACATTAAAAACTCAGAGTTCAAATAAATGACATAATTTGTGTACCACAAGGTATTAGAAAGGCAAGTTATGATGGTCAGTCTTGGCTGTCAACTTGATTGGACCTGAAATCAACCTTGAAATACACCTCAGCAGCAGGTCTATGGGGAAATCCCTGGAAGGATGGGAGAAGACGCTCCTCCAGATTGGCTTGTACCTTCCAGCAGCAGTGCAGAATCAAAGCGGTCCGGTGGAGAAGCAGCATTGGTTGGATCTCTCCCTTCACTACTTGCCCGTGAGTGCATCTACTCCACTGCTGCCACTGCTGCCAACCGTCACCGACAACAGAACTCAGCTGATCAATTTCCTTGCTAAACAAAGACGTAAAAATCCTCACTAAAGCCCTTGAAAATAGAATTCAATAACATACACCAGGAATAGCTTGGTTTCATACTAAAAAAATGTAAGAATGGTTCAACACATGGCAATCAGTAGACCTATAATAACACATATGAGAGAATTAAAGACAAAAACAATCACTTGATCATTTTAACAGATGCAGTAAAAACCCTTTGGCAAAATACAACAACAATAACAAAGCTCTAGAGAAACTAAGAACAGAGGGATGATACCTCAAAATAATATAAATTGTATACAACAAACTAGTCACTAGCATTACACTAAATGGGGGAAAAGTTAAAAGCATTTTCCCTAAAATCAAGAAGGAGATGAGTATCCACTCTCACCATTCTCATTCAATACCGTGCTTGAAATGCTGGCCAGTGCAATAAGACAAGACGAAGAAATTAAAGAGACACAAACAGCAACAGAAGAAGGCAAACTACCCCTATTTATAGATGACTCGATATTATACCTAAAAGCCTTAAAATTTTATCAGAACACTCTTAGATCTGATAAGCATGTTAAGTCAAGTAGCAGAACATGAAACCAAAAAAAAAAAAAAAAAACCAAAAAAACAAAAACAAAAACCCACAAAAAAGTCAACATCATCAATTTGATAAAAAGGAAGCCAAGGAAACAATGTCATTCAAAATAGTCTCAAAACAACAGCCCCCCACAAAAACCAAGAACTCTCTGCATGGCTTAACCAAAGCTGTGTTAAAGACCTATGCATTGAAAACTATGCATAAATTACCAGAGAAAGAAATCATAGAAGACAGTAGATGATGTGCATTAAAACACAGTATCAGGAGCTGGAGAGAGGACTCAGAGCTCAGTGGTTAATAGCACTTGATGCTCTTGCAGATGACCTAGGTTCATCTGGCACCCACATAGAGGCTCACAACTGTCTCTAACTCCAGTTCCAAGAGAGCTAACACTGTCTTCTGGCCTCTGCGGGCACTAGGCAGGCATGTGATGAATAGACATATGTGTAGGGAAAACACACATAAAACATAAAAAAATATAGCATTAATAGATCAAAAATGTTCAATCCCTAGTACCACCAAACCAAACCAAACCAAACAGTGAGTGTGGGCAAGGACATGCAAAACGGTGAGAATTTCATTCCGTTGCACACTCAGAATATAAAACTGTACAGCTGCCATGGAAAACAGTATACTGTGGAATACTTAGAGTTACCATGTCATTCAACAATTCAATTTCTGGGTAGACACTCAAAGGAATTTAAACCAGGACATCAAAAAACATGTCTGGGGTTGGGGATTTAGCTCAGTGGTAGAGCGCTTGCCTAGCAAGTACAAGGCCCTGGGTTTGATCCTCAGCTCCAAAATAAATAAATAAATAAATAAATAAATAAATAAATAAATAAATAAATAAAATTAAATAAAATAAAAAAAACATGTCTGTACACCCAGGTTCACAGCAGTGTTATTTCCAACAGCTACTGTAGGGAAGAAACTCAGGTGTCTATGGACAGACAAAATGTGGCATGTATACAGTGCAAAACTATTCAGCTTCTAAGGGAGAACAGGATGGTATACCCTATGTGTGAGGACACTGTGCTACATAAAAGAGGCCCATCACCAAAAGATAGACATCTTATAATCCCACTCACAGAAATGAAAAGAGTTGTGGAGATGGGCGGTGGTGGTGGTTTACACTGTGGATTTATCTATTATCACTGAGCTGCAAATCCCCAGATGGTTAATGTGCTCAATCTGACCCCAGGTACATTGTATTACAGTAAAATTCGAAGACTTAAATTAGAATATCTTGAGATGATATAAATATATACATAAACATCAACATAGGTATGAATGAGGGGATACACAAATGACATCATGTGGTTGATATATTATGCACCCCAATAAACTTATCTGGGGGTCAGAGAACAGAACAGCCACTATATTTAACTTAGACTTTAGGCAGTGGTAGCACACACCTTTAATCCTAGCATTCTGGAGGCAGAGATCCATCTGGATCTCTGTGAGTTCAAGGCCACACTGGAAACAACCAGGCATGGTGACTCATGCCTTTAATCCCAGCACTTGAGATCTCATGTCTTGCTTGGGAAAGACACAGGCCTTTAATCCCAGGAAGTAATGGCAGGAAGCAGAAAGGTATATACAGAGTGAGGACCAGGAACTAGAAGCTTTTAAGCTTTTAGGCTTTTAGCAGCAGTTGAGCTGAGATCCATTCGGGTGAGGACTCAGAGGCTTCCAGTTTGAGAAAACAGGATCAGCTGAGAAGTTGGCAAGGTGAGGTTAGCTGTGGCTTGTTCTGTTTCTCTGATCTTTCAGCGTTCACCCCAATACCTGGCTCACAGGTTTTTTATTTAATTAGACCATTTAGCAATTCATCTTCAATATCACAAGTAGTTTTTGTTTCTGTAACTTGTGAAAATTTTAATCAAAGGATATGAATTAATTTATAATGAAAAACAAGAAAAGATCTTCTGTGTGTGTGTGTTAAGGATAAGCATTTACCTATTGGAGAATTCACTTGTCTATAGAAATCTACTTCTCAACCACAGTGTGTTAGATACTCAGGGAATGTCCTCTGTATGCCCAATGTTTGTCAGGATCTGAATATCCAAAATAAAAGACAAGGTCCTTATCCTGAGGGAGTTTTGGTTCTGTTTGCTGAGCACACAATGGGGTGCATTTGAACCTGAGCTATGCCTTTAATCCAACAACCACTGTGTGGTAGATGTCATCATTCTACACAGGGCAAGCTGATGCTAACAGAAGTCAGGGACTTCTCTAAGATGATACTTCATCAGAAACATAAACAGGACATGCAAGCAGGCTGGTCCTTCCTGTCCTTCACCAAGAATGCCTCAGACAACTATAATCAAAGTGACATTTGCCAAGAGAGAGGTGAACACAGGATGCTGAGGCATGCTTCAACACACCGTGACCAGCTCTGTGGAAGGCTGTGGAAGGCTTCCTGGAGAAGATGGAGTCTCTACAGAACGGAACATGGAGAGCTGCTAAAATTGAGGCACAAGCGACCATGTCTAGAGAATCACGAGACTGGGGGCACACATCAGTATGGTTGGAGGCTGGGTGACCCAAAGTTGGGTTCTCATCAAAAAGACATTTGCCTTACCCAGCAGTATTGTGCAAATCAAAACCTTCCCGATCTCTTTGCCACTGTGTGGGGAGAAAAGGGTTAAGCCGGCTTTAAACAGCCCATTCCAGTTTGACTGATTACTGCCATGGTAACCCAGCAGCAGCTTCACTCATCAAGGCCTCTTCTTTGAGCACAGTAATAAACAGTGATAAAACATTACCTCAGGGCTTTATATTTTTGCCATCAGTTAAAATCCTACTCTTAGCTCTGGTGAAGACTTACAAGAAAAAGCAAAGTGCTTCTTCCCTCAGAAGGGTAAGGGCTGGCAAAAGGGAGGGATGACTCTGCAGCTCGCAGCCGCTGCCACAGCCGCACAGAGCATTAGCCCCATGGCGGCTGCAATGATTTCTGTAGAGAGCAGCCGCCCCCTCACAGCTCCCTTCTTGCGTGCCAGCTAGAAGAGATGAGCAGAGTCTCCCAATCATTGCTGTGTGACAGGTGGGTGATGGGTGGGAAAACTCGTTTCTAAAACAATCCACAAATATTTAGATTTAGTACCACTCTCAAAACCACGCTCAACCCAGGCAACTCCTTCAAAGAAAGCTATTCCTAGAGTCGCTCTGAAGGGAGATCCAGCTGCGTTTGGATCTCTGCTCTGGCCCACCCTCCCCCTCCCCCCCCAAGCCTTGCATCTTCCCCTCCCCACCAACCTCCAGGAGCTCTACTCTGCTCTGTAAAGTGGGATTTATACCCACTTCTTCCAGCCCACCAGACGAGACTGGAGGTAATAAAGGTGAACACGCCAGGTACCCGTTGTGTGTTCAACAGCTGGTAACAACCGCCATTGTTAACTCACGGTCACAGACCCAAAGGATAACTAAGATCACAAAACTACTGAACGGTTCAGGCAATGCGGTGGCGTGAGTGAGAAATGTCCCCATAGTCTCAGGCCTTGAACACTGGGTCCTCGGTTGGGGGCACAGTTTGGGGAGGAGTGTGGCTTTGCTGGAGGAAGTGTGTCCCTGGGGCAAGCCACTTCAGGTGTGTCCTCTCTGCTTTGTGCTTGTGGTGCAAGACATGAGCTGGCAGCTGCTGCTCCAGCTGCCACGTACGCAGCCTGCAGCCAGGCTGTTCCCGGTGTCATGGACTCTCTCCCTTTGCAACCATGAGCCCAAATAAACTCTTTGGTCCACCGTTGCCGTGGTCACGGTATTTTGTCAGAGCACTAGAAAAGCAACTAGCAAACACACCGTCTCTCAGCAATTCTAAGACTCGGTGCCATGTTTTGATATCTCTGAAACTGGGGGTCTATCTTGCAACATATGCTTTTCCGTCATTGACTAGGCAGCATCTTTTCACTCTTCATCAACCCTAAGGTGATAGAGCATCTTACAACAGAGGGACTCACTGAGCAGAGAACCTGAAGAAGTAGTTCCTTCTATCACATCGAACACTGGGCTTTGGCTGCAAGCTGGTGTATAAAAGAAAGAGCCAAAATTCTATTCCTTAGTCAATAAATCTGACAGAAAAGATAAGGCTCATGGCAGGTCCCCATCTCATCTTTCCGAACTGTCAGAACCCGGCAGCACACCTGTTCCTAAGAGCCAGCAGGTCAGAAGCATCTATCCACTCAGGCCTGTACATCCATCCAACCTGGTCCCATCATTCCACGATTCCTCAACTTCTCCTTGCTACATGGGCTCCTTCTAAAACAAGGCAAAACAAAACAAAAAATACTTGAGATTTTCAAAGTTATTTCTAAAAGAGAAACAGGAAAGAATTTAATGAATGTGATTTTCCAGGCTTGTAGAAGCATGCTGATCACAGCAGTCTTACTGTAGGAAGGAGGAGGAGGAAGATACGGAGGGAATGGAGGGAGCTGTGACCTCAGAGTTGCTGGTATCAGTTGTTTGGAAACAGGAGGCACACACACATCCACAAACACATTTAATCCCACAGACAGCAGAATCTGATTACAGAGCAGGCTAGGAGGCACTCGCCTGGGGATTCAATCTATAAGAACACTAAAATATCAAATCCATAAATCAGAAATATGATGCCAGCCAACGGGTTTCTGAAAGCACTTCTCTGTAGATACAGGTTGGTCTTGTTCCCATTAAAGGAGACATTGACCTTTTTGAAAAATACTTTAAAACTAAACAAAATAAACCTCCAATTCCCTGAGCCTATTTCAAGCGAGCTTTCTGGGGTGCTTGTAAGCATCGCATAGTGCACTTAGGGGACAGACCGCAGGTCCTAAAGCCTGTACCTGAAACCACCAGTCACGGTCAGAAAGGAGCTGCCAGCATCTGCCCAGGCCCTAAGCTTTACCTTGCTGTCAAGCTAACAGGGTTTCCAGCTGAAGCATGGATACTGGTAGAAGAAGTAAGTCCCTGTTAGATGGTCTGGAACAGGGCACCATCAGTACTTTGGTTACAAGATCTTCAGAAACGTGCGAGAGCCTAGAGACCGGTCTCCCAACGATGCGGTCCTATGTTAAGAGTGAAAGTGGTTTAGTCCCCACTGGACTAGAGCGGCACACACTGGAACACATGCAGAAGGGACACAGTACACATGGTCCTGGTCCACAGCATTGCGTGCTTATCCCTCTCCCAGGCATGGCTTGAAGGGAAAGCTCGATTCCAGAGAAAGAGATGAGGTAAAGAAACAAGGAGTAGCTCCTTCTCCTCTGTTCAGTGAGATAAATATTAGGTATTTTGTAATTCAGAGGCGAGAATAAAATTGGATGTTTAAATGGAGTTGGAAAAATCTTTCCCTAAAGGCATTCCAAGAGTTCAAGATATAGTTATGGAGAGCTATTCCCAGCCCCACCCACTCCTGTTTCTGCACTGAGACCCTCTATTTTCTTTTGGCTATTATCCAACATCTCACACTTCCTTCTCTTTATACGTCAAAGACATCAACATGGTTACCGGATTTCATATGAATGGAACTTGAGTCATTTTGAACTGAAACCGATTGGAGCATTTTGCATAATTTTAAAGTGTGTAATTCAGCTAACTTGAATTTTGAATCTCTAGAATCTCTAGATTCAAAATAGTCTCCTTTTCGCTTTTTTACAATGTTACACTAAACTTCACAGTTGTATTCATTGGCATGCTGCTTTTAATTTAGAAAGTAACATTAACATAATACTACTAACCGGTGGGTAGATGTCATTCATATTTCATGACCTGTCCTCTATCTGGTTCAGCCCAGGGTCTCATGCCACATGCAATTTCATGACTTCTTACACTCCTCCATTAGAACAATTCCTTGGTCTTTTGTTTTTTACAACCTTGATTTTGGAAAAATCCTTTTACGTGGGTTGGTTTGTTATTTTCTTGTGACTAATACTGAGCATCTGGTTGAATTAACCTGCTTCATATTTCTTTAAGAAATATCTTAGATGTTTTAGACGTCAATGGAAGGTGTCGGCTGATAAACTGCAGGCATGTGGACTGACAATCTGGACTGCGCCTTGCTTCCTTCCATACAACAGTGACTGCAAGCACGGAGTGTGACTCAGTCTATTCATTAGAGTGTTTGCCCTCAACACACTCCCCCACACCCTTTCGAACGGCTGCAAGCCCTTCTCTGTAGGACACATGTCTCATTCCTCCTGCATCTCTACAATGAGTATTATTTTTATAATCAGAGAAAAAGCAAAACGGTTAAGCAACAAGTTCATATGCTACAATAAAACTTGGCACCCACTGTGAGTTACTAGGATACTGATCCCATACCTTGCCCTCTTGAGGGAGTTTCCAAATCAACAGGCTCCAGAATCAGTTTTTAAAGCATCTACTTGAAAAATAATTCAAAGCACATTTAGGCCCACAAATAGGCCATGTGTTATTATGTAAGCCAGCCTAAAAAGGTAGTTATCCCAAGTCACTTAACGGGGAAAGGCAGGTGATGGAAATGATAACAGCCAAAAGTGTTGGTTCTTGATAGACTTTGACAAAAAGAAAGAAAAAAGAGAAGAGGAAGCCATTCCAACAGGGGTGAGGATGGCAAAGCTCATCTTGTATTCAAACACGAGGAGGGAGCCAAGGACAGAAAGGAAGTACTTAAAATACGTGAAAAGCACCGGCTACAGGTTAGAAATGGAGGATAGACGCCAAAGACGGAAACCACGAGAACAACTGAGTGATGTCTAACCTGAGAGAGAATAGCTAGAAAGTTGTTTCTGCTAGAGTGCGGTATTATTATTTCTGCAAATAGAAAAGACAGAATAGCCAAAGGGTTTTTTAGATTACTGGACTATCCCACTGAGTCCACTGGGGAGAAGCCTGGGCAGTCCCACAGAACTGGAGGACGGAAATGGACCTGGGCAGAGACGAGGAGAGTGTGGAGCAGGTGGGACTTTGTAAGTCCCACGGAACACAGGACAGACTTAGGGTGACATGTCGGAACAGCTGCAGCTCCTCTGCAAACAGAGGTTTGTCTGAGACTAAAGGGCCTCGGCTTAGGAGCATCAAAATCTGGACCAAGCAGTAGACATCTCTGCACTCAAGGCGGATGCATCTGTGAAGTAAAAGGTGTGCTTCTGTCCCAGAACAGAGGGCTTTCGTCTGTGAAGAACAGCTAGACAAAATGTGGAGGAATCAAACTTCTGTGAAGATCAAACACCACTCTCTGGGCCTTTGTGTTTCTGTCCCAGGATTCATTTACTCCAGGACACCCAGGCATTAAAGCCCTGGACACCCCTGAGGACCGGAAGTTTCCCGGAATGGTGGTGAATTCTCATGGATGCGGAGCACTTGGCATTTTTTAGTCTCTTCTGAAGAATTGGACATTGTTTTCTGTATCTGTTCCAAGGTTTTCTAAGAAACCACAGACCTTCAGGAACCCCGTCCCACTGCCATTTCTGGTGTTGGTCCATGGCTCTATGACCCAGTGATGAACTTTCCTTCCTAGTGACCATCTTGACAAGAACAGTTCCAGCCAGCAGGACAGGAAGGACACTCCCAGGGGAGGCTTCTGGGAAAGATGTCCTTGCTACTTAAAAGAAATAGAAGAAGAGGGGAAAAATAACCCTTTTTTGTCTGTCGTTGTTCTGTGTATAGGAGACACTGAAGACTCCTGGACCCGCTGCAGCCAGGTTTTAGTCACAGGGAAAGCTGCTGACCTCGGGAGCCTTGATCAGAATGGTGGTGTTCCTGCCTCTCGATCCCGGGTCTCACAGTTGAAATACCGCCCTCTGAGATGGTGATAACAGATGGGTCATCTGGGGTGTGCTTAGGTCACGAGGTCACGGACCTCCTGGATGTGATTACTGTCACAGAGATCTTCACCATGTCAACCTTGTGAGGACAGAGCAGGAAGGCCCCACCTTGCTTGTGAAGCAGATAGGGCTGAATGAGCCAGTGCCCTGTCCTGGACCTCCCAGCTTCTGGAACTGTGAGAAATCCATTGCTTCCGGAACCGTGAGAAATCCATTTCTACTAGTCATATATAAGCCAAGGTGTTTGTGGTGTTCTGTTACAGTGGCCGCAACAGACTACGGCAGTCAACAGGGAAGAGCAAAATGGATTTTAGTTCTTGGTGTCAGGATGCCCAGCTGAACAAGCCTGTGGCCACCCTACCTTGGACCTACTTGTTATGTTGAGCGAATGAATCTAGTTTCGGTCCAGCTATTCTGGGTCCTTCTGTTGCTCGAATCCTACGTCCTTCATTTTCTTGCACTTAAAATGACAATTTCAACACAACAGCGATAAAACACCTCGGTGTGGATTAATGACGATAATAAAGGCTCTCAGCCTTTTCAGTCTGTGGCCATCTCTCAGAGTGGACAGACTGTAATACTCTCAGAATACTAACACGTCCAAAGTAGAGACAGGGACTGGAAGAGGGGCTGTGATATCTGTCACCCCACTGGTGGCCAGGGTTGATCTGGCTGACCCGGCCGGCTAGACAGGCATTCTCTTCCTCCTCATTGTTTCCTGTGTGTCCCTCTTGAAGCTGTGTGCACAGTGGTAGAGGACAACCTTCCCCAAATAGAGGAGTGCCAGTCTTGGGGTGAAAGATGTAAGAGTCCATGTGCTTTCTGGTGAGAACCCCCAAACAAGCTCTCAAGGTCCAGGGTAGAGCGTGGGCCCTCTGAACATAAGCAGAATGGAAGGCTCTGCTAACAGGCCGTCACGGAAAAGGCTCATGGTCTCAGAGGAGTAACACAGGATACTAGAATCTAGAATTTAGTTCTTGGGCTCAGATGTCTCTAGAGCTCTTGAGGATGCCCAAGGACTATGCTTGCTTGTGCAGGAAAGAGTTAGAAGACCCAGGTGCTTAAACCTTGCACATTCCACAGGAGTTTCTGGCACATGCATGGATCCCAGAAGACAACTCTGAATGTACTGACACCCCGGACCACAGCAGATAAAGTAGCTAACAACGTGATTCATAGTGCATACTATTTAATTGCCTACACCCTGAGTGAGGCCATAGCGTTTTGTTCTAAAGAGGCCCAGAGAGTGAGCAGTTAGCCAGCCAGGTAGCTGTAGCTACTGACCCTCAGAAATAGCTCTAGACATCGAAGCACCCTCGTTGGTGACAGTACTCTGTTCCCAGCGGACAGGTGGAACCTCGCGCCTAGATTCTCCTAGACTCTGCCCTGTGCACCTTCGCCAGTTTGAACCTGACTCCCATCACTGTAATAAGCCAGTTATTATTATTATTATTATTATTATTATTATTATTATTATCGTGTGTTTCAGATTTTCTGCATTTGGTGAGTCCTTTTGGAATCACAGAAGGTGGCAGTGGTCTTGGGGGCCCAAACATGGCTCCTACTTGGAAGCCTGTTGAGTTTCACGCATGTTTGGATATTGGCCCTTCACTAGAGATGCAGTTTGTCAGTCTTTTCTCTGCCGTAGGCTGCCTTCTCGTTTTGTGTTTCCTTTGCTGTACAGAAGATGTTGGTTTGATAACAGTTCTGTCTATTTTTGCTGCCTATGCTTTCAGCTGTATATATTAAAAAGACAGTACAAGGGCCTGGAGAGATGGCTCAGTGATTAAGAGCACTGGCTGCTCTTCCAGAGGACCCAGGTTCAATTCCCAGCACCCACATAGCAGTTCACAAATGTATGCAACTCTAGTTCCAGAAGATCTGATGCCCTCTTCTGGCCTCCACTGAGGGATTTCTGAGTGGGAACTCCGCTTCCTGCCAGGATCCCCCAGTCTGTTTTGCTGCCTGCCAGTTACAACTTCGTCTCTGGTTTTTGGAGGATGTTCTTTCCCTGTATGACTTGACTGAGCCTCTGAGAGGACGAGAAGGGCCTGCTTGCTTGTGTTTTCCTTTGTCTATGGAGTGTTCTTCTCTACACTGTCCCAGTAGGGAGGCTGCACCATGAATAGCAGCAAGTCAGGCATGGTGGTACAAGCCTCTAATCCCAGCACTCTGGAAGCAGAATCAGGCAGAGCTCTGTGAGTTCGAGGTCATCTGTGAGTTTGAGGCCAGCCTGGTCTACATAGTGAGACCCTGTCTCAAATAGATAGATGATAGATGATAGATAGATAGATAGATAGATAGATGATAGATAGATGATAGATAGACAGACAGATAGACAGACAGATAACAGCCAATTTTGATCTTGTCATTCACATGGTAATGACAGAGATGACAATGACAGGAATGGTTCCTTCATCTCAGCTTCCGTCACCCTGGCCACACATCTACCTGGGTCTCCACAGCCCGTACTCCTTCCATGTCTCTCTACCATTTCCAGACCCCAGGTTACATCACTGCAGCCCGATGAGTCTTGCTCCAGCTCACTACTCCTGCAGAACCCATGTCCAGGAGGGGAAAGCACCGCTTTGACACCGCTGCAGACCCTGGTCCTGGTACAGACTCTGGTCCTGGTGTGCACCCCGGTCCTGATGCAGACCCTAGTACTAGTGCAGCCCCAAGTCCTGGTGCCCAGTCCTGATGCAAATCCTGGTCCTGGTGCAGACCTTGGTCCTGGTGCAGACCCTGGTACTGGTGCAGACTCTGGTCCTGGTGTGGACCCCAGTACTGGTGCAGACTCTGGTCCTGGTGTGGACCCTGGTGCTGGTGCAGACCCCGGTTCTGGTGTGGACCCTGGTACTGGTGCAGACTTTGGTCCTGGTGCAGACCCTGGTTCTGATGCGGAGCCTGGTCCTGGTGCAGACCCCGGTTCTTGTGCGGACCCTAGTTCTGATGCAGACCCTGGTCCTGGTGCAGACATTGGTCCCGGTGTGGACCCTGGTCCTAGTGCAGACCCTGGTCCTGGTGCAGACCCTGGTCCTGGTACAGACTCTGGTCCAGGTGTGGACCCTGGTCCTGGTACAGACTCTGGTCCAGGTGTGGACCCTAATTCTGGTGTGGACCCTGGTACTGGTGCAGACCCTGGTCATGGTGCACCAGGGCGCCTGTGACAACCACTTCTGACAGTATTGGCTCCTCCTCCTCCTCCTCCTCTTCCTTCTTTTTCACAGGTCTCATGTGGCCTCACGTTCAAACCATGGACTCCTGGCCTCCTGCCGTTACATCCTGAGTGCTGGTAAAGTGCTGGTGCATTACAGGTTGGGCTCCAGTACCAGTTATCTTGGCTTCTTCTCTGCAGAGATTCCCCCCTCCTTTATTTCCTTCCTCTTCAGCTCCTTCTCTCATACGAACAGAGTTTACTGTTTTTATCCTGATTCTTTCATTACTGGCTCAGGGACAGCTGCTGCTTTATCTGCAAATCTTTTACTTGAGTTTTTTCTTCAATTCTGTGAATATTTGCTATACCTATCTAGGTTGTACAATGTGAATATATGTTACAATATTATTATACTCTTTTTTTTTGAGACAGGGTCTTACGCTACAGCCCTGGCCAGCCTGGAATTCAGTGTTGTCAGGGCTGGCCTTGAACTACAGAGATCTGTCTGCCTCTGCCTTCTGAGCACTGGGATTAAAGGTGTGCATCGCCGCGCCTGGCCTACAAATTCTTGCAAGTTGTAGAACAAGAGTGGGAGCTTCTCCCTTTACTGTCTTGTTTTCTGTATCTTAAATGGACACCCAGTGAAGGGGAACTAAGCGACACTCTGTCGGCTCCACAGCCACTAAGGAGTAAAGTGTACTCTTCCAGTATCAGAGCTCCCGCGGTCAGCCACTACCATCTCTTTTTATGTATTTTGGTGAATCTGATATCTTCAATGTGAAGCCTCTGAGATGGGTGTTCCGCCATCTAAAAGTACCAAGGGTGTCTTCGTAACTGACCTCAGCCTGAGGCCCTTCAGGAAATACACGTCTTACCTAAGGGTCTGTTTTGTTTTTCTTCGGGATATTTAGGGGCAAAACCAGTCAACAATACTAAAAAGAGGGAGGTTCACCCCCTTGCCAGGTTGCTCTGTTTCTGCATTTTAGAGATTTCCTTTTTCTATTGCAACATACTCAGCATGTCTAGAGAAAAAAATCTGTTATGTCCTTTCCTTCCTTGTGAGATAATGAAACCTCAGTAGTAAAGCAAAGCTACATATTTCAACCTTGAATGCTTTCCTGTGTGGGTCAACGTGGAGATGGTGTGCCATCTCATGTCACTGACTGAATCAAGACAGAGGGCTTATGTAGAGATATTAAGGCATAACATAACGGTGAAAGTGACAATGTATTTTTCCATCCCTGACACTTTGATATACATTTTCTTGGCAGCCTCATGGGCCAGAGGCATATGAGACTTCGGAAAAAAAAAAAAAATAGGTCAAGAATCCTCAGGCTTCCAAAATCACATGGATTTTAAACTGTACTTCTTTACAAATGTGTTTTAGATTTGTTTCAGCATCTAACCTTGGTTGCATATATTGAACAATGACGAAAGACACTAGATGCCATGGTGATGATAAGGGGCAGAAGTGGAGCAATGCTGGTTTTTTTTGGAGAGTATCAATCTATTATTAAAAACCTGGATCAGCCACAGCAAACCCCTTGTTGGAGCGCAGCAACATACACAAGGTGGTCTTTAAATCTGAGAAGACTGTTCTGAAGAAAACTCTCACAAATTGAGCATTTCTTTTCCTTTCCCCCTTTTTCCCCAACCTAGAGTTTTCGATCACTCACTTACCGAATCCACTCAGAGCACTGTGCACAAGGAACCAGCTTAGAGTTTAGAGCCCCTCCATAAAAGTCAGTCCCCGCTGCCATCTGGAGTGATCTTAAAATCTTGGAACACCAAGTTCTCTGAGAAACTAATAAGTGATCTAAAACTGGGAGCCAGGCTACTGAAAGTTGTTGGAAGTGAGAAGTTGAGCACAAGGCAGGGGATCTGACTTTGGCCAGTTCTACTCAGTCTCCAAACGTAACAATCTTTGGACACATGGCGAGATGAAGGCCAACAGTAATGGCCAAAAGAAGCAGACACACTCAGAAGGAAAAAGAGCTGCCATAGAACCATCTCCTGAGGAAACAGCCCACCAGGCCCATGAGAAAAGGCCCTAGAATCTTTTTGTTTGACATTCTGTCTAGGAAGCTGAAGTCCATCTGTCTGTCTCTTGCTCTTTTAACAGGCATATTGTAGAGTCTTGGGCTTCTACATTATGTAAAACTCCAGAATGAGGGCACTTTCTTAAATCATTGAACTAATTCACAGGCAACTCCACCAAAAGGGACCATCTGCACTTAGACCATAATGCCCTCTTCTGTGTCAAGGGGGAATGTCTTTAAATCAAGTTCCAACCCTTTTAAGAGCTTCAGGACCCTCCAGAGTCAGTGTGAACACCTCTGAGGCACTGGGCTTGGAGATCCCACAGCCTCTATAGATTGTGAGCCTTCAAACTGTTCGTTTTGTAGGGAAAGACACACACACACACACACACACACACACACACACACACACACACACACAGGCTGTTTCTAAATGTTTAGGGACACATTACAAACATTCATGTAAGGAATCTAATGGACCTTCTAGATCTTACTTAATTTTTTTAAAATACAGTTTTCTGAGTGTGTGTGTGTGTGTGTGTGTGTGTGTGTGTGTGTTGAATGAACATGCGTGTGTACAAGTGCACATGCATTTGGAGACCTCCATCCCTCTCCACCTCATCTGTTGAGAAAGATTCTCTCACTGAAAACTGGAACTCATCATCTCAGCTAGGCGGGTTGATCAGTGAGCTCCAAGGACCCCTCTGTCTCTGCACCCTTCCGCAATGGTGGGGTTACAGGTACCTGTGGCCATGCCTGGCTTTTATGTGGGTGCTGGGGATTTAAATTCAGGTGCCCTGTTCTCACAGCAAGCTCTCTTACCTACTCAGCCATCTCCTCAGCCCAAAGACGTTACTCTATAGTATTTCCATATTTTAATTCCTGTAACACAAACCATTTTTGTCAAGGATTACTTTGGATCTGTGGATGAGTCCAATTTTGGTCATTGTTATATTTGAAAATGCACACTGAACACAGTCAAAAAAGATAAATGTGCATATTTAATTAAAATAGGTTATTAATTATTTAAATATTCAAGGAATAAAGTGAACTCAAAACTATTATATAGCCACCTCATGGAAAGTTTTACATTCAATTTTGTTATCATCACTAAAATCTTTCCACAAGTTGGAGAACATAGAGCCATCAAGCCATCGCTGAGAGTAATCGATAGACATCTTGGTTCTCAGGTACTAAAGTAAGTGAGAGAGTGGACAGTTTGCAAAATGCTGTATTGTGACTTCTTTTAATGAGAAAAGCAATCCATTTAGTGGGTAGAAAGTTACCATATTTTCATTTTATTGACAAAAAATTGAGTTGCACAGAATTTGAAAGTCACCTGTGTTAAGAAAATGTCATAGACACACCTAGAATCCAGTAGCCCTAAGCATAATCAGTAGCCTTAAGAATAATCCAGTAGCCCTAAGCATAATCAGTGGCCTTAAGAGTAATCCAGTAGCCCTAAGCATAATCAGTAGCCTTAAGAGTAATCCAGTAGCCCTAACTGCAATGGCCTTTCTGTAGCATGCTTCTCTTGCTGGCCACGACTTCCTTACATACACTGGTATCCTTTAAAGACTCCATTACTATTATTTCACAGTGATGTGAGATGCTCAAAACGAACTAAAAATCTGTCAGCAGTAATAGTTCACATTGGGAAGATTCAGAAGTTTTGAAAGATGTAAGAGAGTTACATAAAAGGGCCAGCCCTTTGGAGTTCTGATGCGCACGCTCATTAGATTAGAAAGGCAGGAATACTTGGTTTCTCTCCCAATTGTGCTCACTCACATTTTGCTTGGGTACATCATGTTGTCTTCTTTCGATTCACTTGCCTTCTAAAGCAGGGGATAGTTTGGCTCTTTCTATCTCCTGCATCTCACTTTTAAATAGAATCTGTCTGAAATTCTTTGTACAAAAGGTCTTAAGAATTCCATCTGTTGAGATGAAGGGAAGGAAAGAATTGATTTCAACCATCACAAACCTTTGACAGATGGACACCTCATTTTTCTTCTCAAATTAAAAAAAAAAAACTCATTCAAATCACTTAAAAGGGAGCAAATCAATAGAAAAACGGGCAAGAGATATGATCAGCGGCTTATTGTACCAAGTAAAAACAGCAAATAAGTAGATGAAAGATGCCTGTAGGAGAAAAAAGTGGACAAGAAAATGAGGCACCTGTCAGCCTGGCAAGAAGAATGAGGAAGAAGAGGAGGAGGAGGAGGAGGAGGAGGAGGAGGAGGAGGAGGAGGGTCGGAGGAGAAGATGTGGATGAATGGTAGTTAGTGTTGGTGAAGGTATGAGGGATGGGCTCTTATACCCTAGGGGTGGACGTGGGGACCAATCTGTCACTGTCTATAAAAATCATAAATGTGCGTATCCCTTGAAGAAGCCGGCTCATTGTCTGGAACTTACTATGTGGGCACGGTAAGTAGTGTTCACCCAGATCTATGGATGTGGACACCAAATTCACTAACACACACTTATTTGTCATCGCCTTCTGACGAACTAAAGACTGCGTTCCAACTCTGAATGATAACTCTCACTTTCAAGCCATTTTACTCTTCCTCGGTCTCGGCACACTTACTTATTTTAGAGGAACAATTCCTATTAAGATGATATTTATTGGGACCTCATTCTTAGTTTGAATAGATAAGATAAAAGCTCCAGACTGTTAAGTGAATATGAATAAAAATTAATAATGTTTTATGGGGGCTGTTTCCCTTATAATTGTGAGTATGTGCACCTACTTTAATAAATCAAGGTCCTATCTCAAGCAGCTTGTTTAGATGTTCACATGCAAATACATGAGTTCAGAAAAAGGGAAGAGGGGATTTACCACATATTAATGTGAGTCCTGATAGCCAGGCATGTTTTATTTTGTTTCACATTTTTTTGAGAATTTAAGACATAGGTGCTTTATTTACATTTTTCTAGACTCCCCTTCCCCGTTCACCTTTTCCCATGAACCCCAACTCCCTCTCAAAGTCATGACCTGTTTTTTTTTTTTTTTTTTTTTGTGTGTGTGTGTGTGGTATGTGGGAGTGTGTGTGTGGTGTGTGAGTGTGAGTGTGCGTGTGTGTGTGTGTGTGTGTGTATATGTGTGTGTGTGTGTGTGTGTGTGAAAGCCACTGAGTCCACTTAGTGTCGCCTCTCTGTACATGTGTTCAGGCTGACCATGGTGACCTCTCAGGGAGCTGCTTTCCAGGTGGACTTTGAAAGGCGACGGGGAGCGTGCAGCGTCTCCACTGTTGGCTGACTGGATGCCCACGGCTTTCTGGGGAGTGCACTGCTTCCCAGGTCATCTGCTTTCACTCAAGCCCGTCACCACCATTTCCCCAAGATAAGGTCTTACTGTAGCCCTGCCCTTACGCTCGCCACACACACACTATATATATATACACACACACACACACTATATATACACATGCATATACATAGACATACACACACTATATATATACATACACATACACACAATATACACATACATACATACACACACTACACACACATATACACATACATATGTATACACTATACACACACTATATATATGTATACACACATATATACATACACACACTATATATACACACACGCATATACACACACATATACACATACATACATACACACTATATATATATATACACACACACAATATACACACTACACACACACATATACACATACATACCCACTATACACACACACTATATATGTATACATACATATATACATATACACACTATATACACACACATATACACACATATACACATCCATACACACACACTATATATATACACACACACAATATACACACACATACATACACACAACACACACACATATACACATACATACATACTCACTACACACACACACACACACACACACACACACACACACATAAAACTTCTGATCCTTTTGTCTCCACTTCCCAAGTACTAGATTTCAGGCATGTGAAACCACGCCAGTTTCTGGGTCACAGGCATGTGTCACCATTTAAATATGAACTCCAACAGGACAATTGTGGAAAGAACCCTCGGAGAAATTCTCCCATGCCCACCCTGCTCCCTTCAGCCTTCCTTTCCTTCCCTTTCATGCTCAGCGGCGCTAACAGGGAGAACAATCTCAGACTTAAGGACAACAGGGCGCACATCTGGGTGTCCTGCCAGATGAGGAACTACAAGTTTTAGGCCTTTCATCAGAGATGTTTTCTAGAGGATTCATCGATAATAATTTCTGGCTCACATCCTAGGGACACTGAGATTCTGAGAAGCTGTAAATGCTCCTGTACTGGTGAGGTTGCCATTCTGTGGTGTTCTGAGGGAAGGCCAGGTCGCTCACTCTGAGGAGCAGCACGCCTGTGGAGTTCCAGAGAGTCTCATTTGCCGGCAGGAGTCAGGGCCTGGAGATGAATCAGATGGATCTGCTTTTAAGTAAGTGGTAGCCATCAGGATGTTCTGATTCATAGCGTGAAGTTGTGTTCCTTGTCTCCTGTACTTTTGGAAAAGCAGCTCACACTTGTGAGGACCAGCAGAGCGCTTCAGTTTAAAGCTGACTGCACAAACAGAATACAATTCTTATCGTAAAGCACAATTATGCACCGATCTAAAGAGCAGTTCTGTGATATATCTCAATTTATCACAGCTACCTATAAAGAGCTAGTTAATATGGCAGTTTAGTTTTTTTTTAAAGATTCATTTTTCTGTTATGTGTATGAGTGTTTTGTCTGCATGTATATCTGTGCACCCACACATGTGTAGTGCCCATGGAGGCTGGAAGGAAGACCTGGGGACTCCTGAAATTAGTTACAGACAGCTGTGAGCTGCTATGTGGGTGCCGAGACCTGAGCCTGGGTCTTTGTAAGAACAGCCAGTGCCCCTAACATGTGAACCATCTCTCCAGCCCCTCATATAATTTGTTTCTAATGGTGCTTTTATGGGGTTATGCCACCCCGATGTGGCAGTATCCCACAGCTGTCCTGATGTTATTTTAACTTTCATGAATTGACAATAGAATCGTAATTTTAAAATCATCAATCATACCATCAATCAGGCACATATCAACAATCAGCCACACAGTCTTCCATAATATTTCAGATATCAAAAACAATTGTGATAAAGATGCTAATATGGAAGAGTCTACTCATTTTCCTTTTTACCTTTCCCTGAGGCTTCTTCTTAACAGAAAAATGAGTAAGACATATTTAAGTGACATATGTTTTGTTAACTCAGTACTTGAGAATAAACAGAACTACTCTTTCAAGAAACAAGCAATACTCTTTTGTTTGTGGTGCTGGGCATGGAACCCAGGACTCTACATGTAACTGGCGAGTGTAGTACTTCTGGGCTATGACCCAGCCCGACAACCACCCTACTTTAAAAAGTTTTCTAAGCAAAAGATCTTCTGTTCCTTCAGCTCAGTGCCTTACAGACTCCTTGTGAGTAGTATAATGCTATCTTCAAGTCAAATTTCATTTGAAAATCTAATAATACACAAAAGTGAATAATATGAAATTGCTTTGCCTGTAAAGGCCACACAGAGTGCAGAGTCAGCCTCCGGGTCTCTTCCTTATGCCAGGTACGGTGTCGCACACAGTAAAGAGGCTTTCTATGTGGCACTGAGCAAGTCCAACAAATGTGGGCGATACCACTAGTGCTGGCTAGTTTTATGTCAACTTGACACAAGCCGGAGTCATCTGAGAGGAGGGAACCTTTATTGAGAAAATGCCTCCATATGATCAGGCTGTAGGCAAGCCTGTAGGGTATTTTTTTTATTTGTGATCAATGGGAGAGGGCCCAGCCCATGGTGGGTGGTGCCATCCCTGGGCTGGTGGCCCTGGGTTCTATAAGAAAGCAGGCTGAGCAAGCCTTGGGGAGCAAGCCAGTGAGCAGTACCCCTCTATGACCTCTCATCAGTTCCTGCCTCCAGGTTCCTATCCTGCTTGTGTTCTAGTCTTGACTTCTTCCAATCATGAACAATGATGTGGAAGTATAAGCCAAATAAACCCTTTCTTCCCCAATTTGCTTTTGATCATGGTGTTTCATCATAGCAATGGAAACCCTGACTAGGGCACTGTGACACCATTGAAGATATCTGTGGAGATGGATCACGTTCCATGCCTGCCAGGCATACTGCCCCACACTGACAGACTGATTGGACCAGGATGGGCATCTGATCTGCTGGAGCTTTCTATAAATGATCAATCAGGGTTCTGCAAATACGGCATGCAGATTCCTCACAGAGGGGTACATACTGAAGGGTTGAGTTCCTCTGTGGGAAATGCGGACTTGAAACACACAGAGAGAAAAGAAACAGGGAGATGGACGGAAAGAAGGCAGCGAGCAGAAGCCTTGGGTAAAGAGATTAGGATCTGTCACGGCCAAAGCGGTGAAGAAAGCTAAGAGCCACAGAGTCAGAGTGTCAGCCAGGTACCCGCCAAAGGAGCAGAGATGGGCTGCTCCAGCACTCCCCGCCTAGAACACGGATTACTGACCAGCCTTGGAGGAAACTCCAAGATGGCATCCTGTGCTCCCTCAGTCTCTGTGTCCTTCTACAAGCCTCTCTGCTGACACAGTTAACCCAGCCTCCTCCGTCGATTTCACTCTGGACAAGCCTCACAAACTCCACCGCACGGTTCGCCTGATTTCTAAACATGCAGCTCAGCTACCACATACAGTTACCACATGAAACCAGGTTTGAAGATTGGATTGTTCTATTATCTTAAGACCAGGCAGACATCAGTAACAGAACATCCTCTTTTATTCTGCTAATAAGACAAGAGTCTACTTCAGGAAAAGATTATCAAGCTGTTCTCTAGGCGGTTTGCCAATCCATATTGTTGACGCAGGGTTGCAATCGATTGATCGACTAGTCTGCTCCAGTAAGTATTTGGAGCTGGATCATCTTTCTCTTTGCACTTAGCAGACTATTTCGGTGAATCCAGGGTTTTCGGTGCCCTGCAAGGTATAGTACGTCTTTGGCTGAGATGTGACAGACATTTGGGAGGAAAATGAGGCTCAACCTGAGGCCGGACAGGCAGAGCCCAGGTAAAGATTGCTTTGCCTCAATCTTTGTGCCTTAAACACTTTAAGACATTTAAAATACTCTTCATCTGTTACATGTACTACAATAAAAGGGAGAGAGAGAGAGAGAGAGAGAGAGAGAGAGAGAGAGAGAGAGAGAGAGAGAGAGAGAGAGGCACAAAAGGCTGGAGTGATCAAAACACTGTGGTATTGCCATCAAGAGAGAAAAAAGTAGATCAATGATCAAAACAGCAAATTCCCCAAGTCCAGATCCGTGTGTGTGTGTGTGTGTGTGTGTGTGTGTGTGTGTGTGTGTGTGTGTCTATATTGTCAACTAGTAGAAAGGCAGACCACTAGCAAGGAAAGTTCTTCTTGTAAATAGTGCTGGCACAATCTCACTCATGTGCAAGGAAAAAGCCCAAAGAGGAACTAATCTAGACTTCAAAGAAAGCCAAAAATATTAACACAAAACGGATCACGGTTTATAACTACACTTTTTGAGACAAGGTCTTGCCATGTAGCCCGAACTAGCCTGAACTCTGATCCTCTTACCTCTGTCTGCCAATGCTCTAAACGTAAAACAGAACTGCAAGTCTGCAAATCCCTTAGTCAAGGTCCAGGCATTATATCCCTCTCTAAATTCCAACATTCCAGGTCTGAAAGACTCTGGGGAGAAGCCTGTCGATGCCATGGGAGAAACGTTTATCCTCCAGAGAGGAACGGTAGGTGCTGAGCAGAGGCTATGGAGAGATGGGCTCCATCACTCCAGCTTCCCCGCTACATCTCTTGGCTAAAAGAGGAAGCCACCGTAAAATGCTTGATTTTTTTTATTACTTTTCATACATAAAAATTATGGCATCAGAAACACCAAGGCGATGTGAAATGCCAGACTTTAAAGGGTATGTGTGGACACACTGGTTTCTACCGAGCTATGGAGACATATGATGCTGTGTGCAATTTTACTAAAGCGCCTTTCTGTAGTGTGAACACGTAAGTCAACAGCAAATCTCTCACAGCACTTAACTGAAAAGGGGACACCAGAGGAAGTCCCTGACTGGGCATTATGGGAGTGCGCTCATTTGGCCATGTGATGAATGCCCAAAGCAATGATGATACTAAGCACTTGAGTGATTGCTCACTAAATGTGTTATCCCTGCTCATGCTCTTTAACGGCTTCCTAAGGACAGAACTGTTGTAGAACATTATTTTAAGATGTGTTACATTTGTTTATGCTGTGGAACGTTTGTTTGATGATGAAAAGATGTGTTGCATTCTTTTATGTTGTGTTTGTTTAACTCTGTGAAGCTGTGTTACTGTGCCTGCCTAAAACACCTGAAAGTCTAATAAAGAGCTGAATGGCCAATAGTGAGGCAGGAGAAAGGACAGGCGGGGCTGGCAGGCAGAGAATAAATAGAAAGAGAAATTTGGGAGGAAAAGAAGAAAGAGGAAGAGAATAAGGAGAAGAGGATTCTAGGGGCCTACCACCCAGCTACCCAGCCACCCAGCCAGCCACGGAGTAAGAATAAGATTTACAGAAGTGAGAAAAGAAAAAAGTCCAGAGGCAAAAGCTAGAAGGGATAATTTAAAGTTAAGAAAAGCTGGCAAGAAACAAGCTAAGCTAAGGCTGGGCATTTATAGAATAAGCCTCTGTGTGTGATTTATTTGGGAGCTGGGTGGTGGGCCCCCAAAAGAGCAGAAACAAGCAGCAGCACAGAACTGTGAGTGTGTCCATCCAACAGGTGAAGAACAGGAACCAGCAATTGACTGCTCATCTTGACAGCCAGGATGGAAGGCAAAGTCTCCAGTGGCCTTACCCACTTCTCCACCACCTGTGTCCACCAGTGTCCCGAAGGAAGCTCTCTAACTTCAGAACATATATAAAAGTATGCTTGACACTGCGTGAGATTTTTTATCTTAATAAAAAAATAAAAGAACATATTAAACAGGCATCCTTGTTCATACACCCCAGAGAAAAACTGTCAAGATTTCTTTTTTTTTATAATAAAAAGCTACTGGGGCTGGGAAAACGTCTCAGTAGATAAAGATCTTGCTGTGAAAGCATGAGGACTAGGGTTCAGCTTCCCAGCACCTACATGTGCCCCGGCACCCACATACATGCTGGCTGGGTGTGGCAGCCTGCCTATGATTCCTGAGCTTCAAACGGACACAGGGGATCCCCAGAACAAAGTGGTCACCTAGACTATACACATTGGTAAACCCAACTGAGAGACTCCGCCTCAAAGAATAAGGTGAAGATTAATTGAAGAAAACTTCTGACGTCACTCTTGGGTCTACACACACACACACATGCTCAGACACATGTGAACATTTATTTACATATGTACATCACACACACAAAGCATAGTTAAGAAGAATTATACACACACATGAACAGGCACATACACATATGGACATCCATACACATATGTACACCATACATATAAAGCATAGGTAAGAAGAAGTACACACACATGCATGCACATGCACACACACACACACACACACACACACACACACACACACAGATGCTATCCTTTAAGAATAAGCCATGTGTGGTGCTGCACACCTATAATTCCAGCATTTGGGAGCCCGAGTGAAGAAGAGCATGAGTTTGAGGCTAGCCTGGGCTACCGAGTAAAACACTGCCTCAAAAATCAAACAAACAGCTTTTACACATACTCATGGTAGATATGGTCCAAGATCTCCTACTCTGATATTGTCAGAAAATGAATATTAGCATTTAGATGCTCAAACAATTTGACTCAAACAATCTGGTTACCCATTAATATCTTGCACGATCCCAGTAGCAAACCATTTAAAGGGGTGGGCAACCTCCTAAGTGAAGCATAGAACTTACAATTTAGGAACCAGAAAAATATTTACTATAAGCCAATCTATTCTTTTTTGTTTACACAAATCAAAAATAGTCTTTTGCTCTTTTAATAATAAAGACGTCCCTTTTTGTCAAACTGTGACCCACAAAGCATTGGCACCACTAGGCTGACATTTGGAGACTAAAAAGAAGGATGTGTTTTGACACTCCCTGAAGGGACAGATGACAACTGGTGTGGACGGAGGCAGCCAACACCTCCTCTGCAGTCCTCGCACTGAGGGTGTGTCTGCGAATATTCACATCCTAAGATGCAGAGCTTGTGTGCTGGACACTTGGCACTGGCTAGAGGCAAGAGAGCAACTTAGTAATAAAGGTCATTTTCAAGGGAAACATGAGAAAATGACTGATATTCTGAAACAAAATATATAGAAATGGATGGACAGAAGTCATAACAATTGGGGGTGTTCCCCAGTTGCTGAGAGCCTGTCTGGCATGTATGAGGCCCCAGACCTACCCCCAGAGACTGGGTACAGTGGCCAAACATATAACCCCAGCACTTGGAAGGTGTGGGAGGATCAGAAGTTCAAGGTCATTCTTGGCTACATAATGAGTTTGAGGCCAGCCTGGGCTACATGAGACCCTTTCTCAAAAACATAATGACTGTTTCTGGGATATTTTCTTCTTTGTGCATTCTTTGTATATTTTATTTTTATTATTCTTAGGAACATGGACTTTTAGTACACTGACCTAAAGGAACAAAGCTAACGGATGTGAAGTGAAAAGCTCTTCTGCTCTCAGAGGCCAAAAGCCAATCCACACAACTTCACAGGGTCGGAGCCTCGCACAGAGGCTCACACTGTTGCACACACGTGCTCTGTACATGTGCACCAGAGGACCTGCACAGAAAAGGATGGCCCGAGGTTCTAAGCGAGAACACTCTCAAGGATGGTCCAGCAGCCATCGGACGTCACATCCTGTAGAAAACGCACGGCTGGCCATCAGGTAAACGAGGCTTCGCCTCTCTGATGGGACAAGGGGAGCCAATCTAGGCCACATTTTTAAAGGCAAAGAAACCAATTTTCTTCTAATTGAAAATGTTTCCAGAAGGAGAGGAAGGAAGACTGGGGACATAGCTTTTTGTCCCCATGAGCATGGCTGTAGCTTTCTGGTTTCATGCTTCCTGCTAAGCCAGGCTTGATGATAGTCAAAGAGGTGGGAAGATGGCCTAGGAAGTTAAACTGTGTGCATGTCAGTGGGGCTTCTTCAAAACTATCAGTGAGAAAGTATCGTGTCCCCACAAGCATGCCTGTAACTTTATGTCCCCATGAACATCCTATGCTTGTCTTTGAAAACACCAAAAGTGGAAGGCTGGGAGAGTCTGGAAACACCGTGGGAGGGGCAGGAAGGCTGGAAAGCACCCACCTGGAGGAACCCAGCAAGAACGACTGTGACCACTGGTGTGTTCTTATGCCTGAAACGTCCCAACACTATTGCGATGGTTGGAAATCAGGGCAAAGAAGCTGAGAAGCAGGCAACTCTTGACTTAAGCACGGCCGAAAGACCATTTATTTACTTACCCATTCTAAAGCATTTGTTCAGAACCTATGTGTCATCCTTTGATGAAAACCTTCCAATGCATTTCGATAACACTGTGTTCAATCAGACCACAGTGAAGTCGAATGGAGCTTCCTTATGCCGCTGCACTTTCTCACTGACAGCTTTGAAGAAGCCCCACTGACATGCACACAGTTTAACTTCCTAGGCCATCTTCCCACCTCTACGCCCATCATCGAGCCTTGCTTAGCAGGAAGCACGAAAGCAGAACTTCCCGAGAACGTGCTGTGTCGAGGAGTCAGACAGTGTGATGAGAGCCAGATGCTGGCACCGGCTCACTCTGTGAGGCTTTCCCCAAGGTCTGTGTGTCGGTGGCAGTGTGGGTGGCAGCGATCTCTATTCCCTCTGCAGCTGGAGGGTGTGGTGTCGGCAGCCTTCAGCTCCTGGGGTGGGAGCACGTGCTTATTCTAAAGAAAGTGCTATATCCAGGCATGTGACAGCAAGAATGGCAGGGAGGTGGCCTTGAATAAGCCCAGGCAAAGGACTTCTGAGCTAGAACTGAAGTGTGCTACAAGTTGATGGGGCAGCCACAGGCCTGTTCCCAGGGCAGTGTTCTCTGGTTACTTCCCAAGATGCCAAAGTGACAGACCAAGAGTGTGAGAAAGCAGGACTTCCAGGAGGGAAAGCCGCATCTTACTAAGCTGACATGCCTTTTCTCGGCTGACAAGTGAAGTAGACTTGGAGGCAGGGGGCCTGGGATTAAATATAAACTCCTGCATTTACAATCTTTCTGGGCCCCAACTTTCTTATCAAATGGGAAATGTCAGCACCCAGCTCCTTCAGCAGGCTGGACCGTAGAAGGTGAGTTTCAGCTGTGGTGCGTACAATGTGTACACAGGGTCTGGATTCTGACAGCTGCTCTCTTTGCACACACAGTGTACCTCTCGGCTCTCCATCTCTCCCTAGCCCCAGAAATCTTTAACACATCTCCAAAGACTCAAACTCCGGTGTTTATTTTTTCTTTCCCAATGGGAATCTCAGAAGGGAAAAAATTTACAAAAACATACAAACGGCCTTCCCAGTGTACACCTCTGTATATATTATGTGATTCTCAAAAACACGGCCTTTAAAAATACAAACTGAGAATAATATTTCTCTATACACATAAACTCTGAGTATATACTTAAAGGCAGCTCAAATCCGGTGACAGTGGGCTGTCTGGAACCTTCCCATCTGTCTTTCTTTGGGGAAGTGGGTGTGGGGTAGAACAAGGGAAGAGATATAAAGCAGCAGAGACCAGCCTTATGGAATAGAGTCGTGAAAAGTATGAATGTTGGACAAAGAGACCTAGAAAAGCCCCCTTCTCATTTCCACTCGAGGACAAAAAACACTGAACGATGCCTCTGAGTGTTGAACTAGACCCTGTCTGTGAGTTGCTAACACAGTGGCCATGCCTAGTGTGAACTAGACCCTGTCTGTGAGCTGCTAACATAGTGCCCATGCCTAGTGTGAACTAGACCCTGCTTGTGAGCTGCTAGCACAGTGCCCATACTTAGTGTGTGTGTGTGCAAGAAAAGCTGGACACTTTGATTCATCTGTGATTTCTAAATCCAGAGTTCTGTCCACCCTGAGACTTCCCACAGACTGAGAGTGCAGGCATACCAATTAACACATGATCACATCTGCTTCTGCAGGCAGCCGCGAAGCGGCCTCTGTGAGAGGCCACCAGCCTCTCCCACACAAAGCTCTTCCTGTGCACGACAGGTTGAGAGTATCTTTGCTGTTGAAGGACACCTTGGTCTCTAGCTGAAGGGAGAAGAACCTAAAGAATACAGTACTTCCCAGAGCCCCGCAGAGAAGGGGGTAAGAAGCCTTCCAGAGGACGCAATGCTAATGCAAGTATTACAATGACAACGGATGTTAGGAGCCTGCCCTTACTCCAGCACATGCGCAGCTCAGGGTCTTGCATCTTACGTCATCGGGGGGCACGGGCGGCTATGTACCCGCCTTAAAAAGCCGGATGCGGACCCTGACCCTCTCTCTCTCTGCTCTCTCTCTCCGTCTCTCTGTTCCCTTTCTGCTCCCTGCTCTTTCTCTCTCTCTCTCTCTCTCTCTCTCTCTCTCTCTCTCTCTTCCCTTTCTGATCCCTGCTCTCTGCTCTGCTCCTGCCATCTTTCCTTTTCTCCAGGCCTGGCTCTCCTCCCTCCTATCCCCTCCTTCTTTCTAATAAAGCTCTCTGTAACTCTGGTAGTCGTGGCCGTGGCCCGTGACTTTTCCACCGGTAACCAGCACCACCACAGGCGCCGTTTATCATAACCGTCAATTAACATGACCTCCACACCTCTCTATGGCAGGATCATAATATTAGAAATCTGTGCCGCTGCTGGACACAAACCTAGACAATTTGGGAAGAAGGAATCTTGTTTGAGAAAATGCCTCCATAAGACTGGCCTGCAGCTATGCCTGTAGAGCATTTTCTTGATCACTGTTTGATATCTGAGGGTTCAGACAACTGTGAGAGGTGCCAGCTCAGGGTCCTGGGGGTTTATTAGAAACACACTGGACAAGCCATGGGGAGCAAGCCAGCAGGCAGTGTTCTTCCATGGTCTCTGCTTTAGTTCCTGCCCTGAGTTCCTGCCTTGGCTCCTCTCAATGGACTGCGATCCAGGATACATCAGCCAAATAAACTGTTCCCTCCTCAAGTTGCTTTTGGTCCTGGTGTTTTTTTATCACAGTAATAGAAACCAAACTAAGAAAAAGGCACTCTGGTGAAACACTGTACCTTAGAGGCTTCCTGTGAAAAACACCCCGATTTCAGTATATTAAGGTCCAGTACACAGACAGAAATCACAAGCAAATCTTCAGCTGAAATTATTGTCTCATGAACAGAGACAGCCAGGGTAGTGAGTGGGATGTGGAGATATGCATTTTCCTCCAAGACAAAGCTTTATTGAAATATACAGAAATTTGCCTAAAGACTCCTCGGGAAATGGCACTTACTTAAAATGAGAAAACCCCACGGAACAGCTTTTAAACAACCGAGAGGTCTCCGAAAGGCATTAGGAAAGGAAGCCACCCTCAGGTGGCCAGGGAGGGATGCCCCGAAGCTGGTGTGTTAGAGGCACCACTTGACTCACAGACAGGGAGCAGATCAAGTGATGCCAGGTTTGGTGGTGTCCTGGTGCACTTCCGGCTGCGTGATGAGTGTTAAATAAAACAGAGCAACATGTGACACGGGGAGTCTGAGCCTCCGTTCTTACCACGGGTACCCACATACCAGATGGCAGCACACACCCATAACCAAGCACCGAGCCCCTGGGGGCTGGGGGCTGGCGAAAGCTGAGTCAGGCTGGCTCCTTCTCTGCTGGCCTCTGTGGAGGAGGAGCTGATCCACCTCCACAAATGGTTTTTTGGGCCCTGTGGATGCGTGCGCTCCCCCTGCCCCTTTCTTTCCTTTCCTTTTCTTTCTCTTTCTGGATAGGGTCTCACTATGTAGACCAGGCTAGTCATAAATTTACAGTCCTATGCCTCAGCCTCCTGACTCAGCCTGGGATGACAGTACAGGTGCCCTTGAGGGCCCACAGTGCGCATGGTTGGGTTCAGAGCATCTGCGAATGATGTTTCCTTACCACTATGTGCAAGATGACATCCAGCCAGAACTAAGAAGCTATACAGAACTGTGGAGACATGGCGGGATGACCAGGCGCAGCGGGCCACCTAGGAGACTTGGGAGTATTAGCTCTTTAGAATCTCTCCTTTGAGGCTCGCTTGCTCGCTGAGTGAATGAAACCAGTTGTGGATAGACAAGCATCGAAGGATTACATTTCCCTAAAGAGGCCAATTCAGAGGCCGAAAGTAGAATGGAGTTGTCAGGAGTTGGGGGGAGGGGAACAGGAAGTTTCTATTTGGTGTGGGTAGAGTCTTAGTTTGGCAAGAAGAAATGAGTCCTGTGGATGGATGGCAGCAATGGTAACAGGACCATGGGAAAGCAGCTAAGATTCCTACACTTAAGATTAAGATGTGTGCTGGGGTCCAGGGTAGAAGGGCCGGGGGAGTTCAAGGCCATCCTGGACTCTATGAGACCCTGTCTCAAACACACTGTATATATTTTGCCTTTGTTATTCGATTACAATTTTAAAATACACAAATAAAAAGAAAAAAAAACTTCAACAAGCATTTATTTTCTCTGAGCTGCGAGAAGCCACAGTCACACCTTTGCTGCCCCAGAGACTGCCTTCCACAACTATCTCTCATGAGGATGCAGGTTCTCCTGTGATACCATCTTTGCATCTTTGTGTCTGTGTCAAGGCCTTTGAAACACGAGGCTCATGGCAGGGCCTGGACCTCTATGATTAACACAACTTGAAATGTAAAGTGGACTTTTCAGTTCTACTGAAAATCAGTTAAAAAAAAAAAAATCAGCCTTCTAAAGCAACCGAAGTCAGTGGGAGGAGGAATGTATTTCTCTTTGAAATTTGAAGTTATATAAGTCAAACTTCAAAGAATCCCAGCACATTCCCTCATGCTGTATATGGCTTTTGAACTGAAGAGCTCAAATCTTTGGTGCTGTGACCTCATATTTTCTGGTACCTATGGCCTGGGAAATCAAACTTCACGACGGACCAATCTCTGTTATTGACTCAACAGAGAAGGGCCTGGTGGGAAGCGGGGATGCCTGCTGTAAGAACAGACTGATTGGCTCTCTACCACAAAACCCACGCTCTCATGATCAAAGCAACTTCACTGGGGAACCTCAGGGATGGGATCCCCGAACAGAGACCCAGAAGGGTCTCCATCAGTTCACACTGAAACTCAAGATGAGGCTGTGTCCCTTGCATTTGCAATCTTCATCCTGCACATAAGGAAATATGAAGCATCTTCATCCTTTGGGAGTTTTGCCTACCCAGTAATAAGTCCCTTCTTCAGCAGAAATACTATAGGTTATTAATAAACTTAGGACACACCTTATGCTGGATACATTGTGCTTGCCAACCACAAACTCTTAATGAACATCTCCCGGGGAAATACGTTTGTTTTTCACTTTTTTAAAGATGTATTTATTTTATGCTATGAGGCCTGCATGTGTGGATATGAAGAGGGTATTGGACCACCTGGAACTGGAGCTATATGGATAGCTCTGAGCTGTCACATGGGTGATGGGAATCAAATCCAGGTACTCTGTAAGAACAACTGCCCTTAACAGGAGCCATTTCTACAGCTCCTAGTTTGTTTGTTTGTTTAACGTTTATTTATGTTGAGGGTAGAGGAGTGTATGTTTCTTGGCATATATGTGAGGGTAACTTGTAACTTGCACCATGTGGGCCCAGGAATCAAATTCAGGGAACCGAACTTGGGTTATTGGGCTTGACAGCAACATTTTTACTCACAGAGCCATCTCAACCAGCCAAGAAATATATTTTCAATCAACTGATTGCACAGTTGCTAACTGTGTAAACTGAGTAAACAGTTATCTACCAAAGTGGGTCTTACTATAACCCTATTGTACTTGTTTCTTCATTGACAATAAACTCTGCAAAGCTCACTTTACACCCTAAATATATTTTAATTTTAACCCTCAAGTGGAGCTGGGAGAAGTGGCTGCTGGCTGACTTTGGGATTGGTGATTCACGTGACCAGCTGTCCATGATTAATCCACTCTGATCTGATCTACTTTTTGTTTTAACAAAACGCTCCTAATAATGCTTCATCTAGAGACCATCACAAGAGTAGAAAAAGTAGAAGGTCTATAAACGATTTCAGCCTCTACCAAGCATTGCCAGGCCAAGCATTGAGCCCGGTTATAAATTCCATTACACCATGTGGTAAAACATCAACTCTGTTTTACAGGTTAAAGATCACTGAAGAATGTTGGTATGCTGCCCCAATTTAACATAGTTTAGAATCTTAGCAAGGACTGCTAGAAGGAATTACAAAGACCATCAAACTCTGCAAGGCCCATTTCTGCTGCACATATAAAGACTGTTGGAAGTCTTTTTTTTTTTTTTTTTTTTTTTTTTTTTTTTTTAAGTATCAATGCATAGATCCTACTCAGAGACTTTGACTTTGAAGATTTGGGTTTTCTTTTTGTCTAAAGAAAACTTAAAACCATTTTTAAAAAGTTTTTCAAGTACGTCCAATGTGTCGCTAGGACGTCGCTGAGAAGACCCAGTCCCTTCTCTGTACCCATTCACAAAGAATAGAAGACAGAAAACTGTCCGGCAGTGGCAGGAAGGTCTGTGTAAGCACGCAGCAGCAGAGATTCTAAAATCCTAAACTGAACATTTTCCACGTCATGAAAGTTCCTTCTTCAAAAGCCTATCACCCGTGCTGTTCTTTAGGAAGAGCAAAAATATGTTAAGTACTCTCAAGTGGGTGATTTCGCTCAAGTCTGAGTAAGCTCAAGCTGAGGTGGACGGCGAACTACCAAGTTTACTTTCCTGATTTTCAGTTCTAGATTTGAATCACGGTGAGTCCAAACGATGGAAGAATTCCATCTAATGGAAGGACTCTTCCAAAAGAAGACAGAGAAACATCTGTATGCTCTGAAACATCGCGCAGCTGTCAAACTAAACAGACGAACGGACATCAGGAAGGTTAAAGGAAATGGTAGAAGGACCACAATGTACACCGGGCCTCGAACCAAATCCTAAAACAACTCCGTGTTGTTAAGTAACAGAAGCCTAAGAGAACATGCAAATGGTTGATAAACGCATGAAAAAAGGCTTAATCTCATCAGAGATCAGGGAAATGGGAAGTAAACTTCAATTTCCTTTATTGGATCAATAGGAAGCAAAAAACTGATCATGAACGAAGGCGTGTGGAAGACGGCGATCTGGGGTGTATTTGGGAATTGTGTTGTTTTATGATCTGAGTATCGGGAATGTGTAGGTACAAAGGATTCTGGGAGAGGAAGTTGATTAACAAACACTCCTCTCCTTCACTGTCCTACAATGGACTTTCCCTCGAGACTGCTGAGTCAGCAGAGGTAGGTCCTGGTTTAGAGCATGCGAACTGCGCATGCGCACCAGCTGTGGGGAACTCGGCACTCCTGAAGCTGCTCTCCGTGTTATTTGTCCTTGCCCTCCCCCCACTCCAACAGAAGCCCACGGTTCTCAAACTGGACAACAGAAAGCTTCGACCTCACCCACCACCACACAAACTGACTGGGTCTTCACCCCGGTACCAAGGTCCTGGCTGCTTGGTGGCCAGACATTGTTATATTCTGAGTGCCCACTGTCTAAACAGCTCTTCCCTTTCTCATAATGATTTTGTCCTCCAACAACCCTAGAAGATAATTATTATTTTTGTTTTAATTTTACATAAACGAGCAACTGCGATCTGGGGAGGTTAAATGGCTTTCCTGAGGCCACTCAACCTGTAAGTGGCAGAAAAGGGTCCTGGTTTTTCTGGTTTGGGAGTATCATCTGTATTTAAAGGTCTTCGGAGTGAAAACACCATTTTCCAGCAGTTGCCTCTCCCAGAAGGCTGACTCTAAAGAGATGTCTGAGGAACTGGTAAAGAGCTGGAGGCTAGACCAGGTCAGGGGACACCAGCACCTGGGCTCAGTCTCAAGGCCTTGCCCCTTTCCTTTCTAGGCATTGCATCCTGCCCTGCCAGGGTCACTGTCTGCCTGTCTGCATGTTGGACCCTGAGCTACCCATGGTGTACATCAGTGGAGGAAGAAGGCCCCGCTCCCACTGATACTTTCTGTCTTAGACGAGACACCACGACCATGGCAGTTTCTGTAAAGGAAAGACATTGAATGGGGTGGTTTACAGTGCAGAGGTTCAGTCCATTATCACCATGGTGGAACATGGTGGCATGCAGGCAGACATGGTGTTGGAGAGGTAGCTGAGAGTTCTACATCTTGATCTCACAGGCAACAGGAAGTGGTCTGAGACACTGGGTATGGCTTGAGTATATATGAGACCTCAAAGCCAGCCTCCACAGTCACACGCTTCCTCCAACAAGGCCATATCTACTCCAACAAAGCCACATCTCCTAATAGCGTCACTCCCGATGAGCTTATGGGGACAATTATAAACTATTACACCTTCTACTAGGATCCTGCAGATCTTGGGCTTGTGTCCAAGTCCTCTGTAATAGTGAATACTGAATGTCAACTTGACAGAATCTAGAATCACATAAGAGATGAGCCTCCAATTACTGAGCAAGCCTCAATGAAACATTTCACAATTAAGATGGGAATACATACTGTATCAAGCTGGTAATAGAAAGGTGGATAAAATGATTAATTTGAAAAAGTGAGAAATGAAAAAAATAAAAAAGAAAAGAAAAATTTGAACTGTTTAAAAAGGAGCCAAAAAAAAAAAAAAAAAAAAAAAAAAAAAAAGAGATGAGCCTCTGGCCATGTCAAGGGAAGAGTTGATTGATTAGGTTAATATGGGCAGCACCATTCACAGGCTGGGGTCCTAGACTGAATCAAAAGGGGGAAGCCAGCTGAGCCCCTCCACGCCAACCGCCACCACGCCCACTTCCTGAGTGTGGAGGCGATGTGACCAGCGGCCTCATGCTCCTCTCGTGACTTTCCCGCCAGCTGTGGACCAAAATTAACTCCTTTGAGTTGCTTTTTGTTGGGTGTTTTTGTCTTCCCTCACACTCTGAATTTGGCTCAGCGTCTTTTGATTCTTCTGAGAAATTGAGAAAATCATGAATAAGTTCACCTCAGTTTGCCCTCTTAAATTTGGGCCCTCCGGGCTGCCTTCTATCAGAGGACCTGGAGAAGCAGGGAGAAGAGCCTCCCCTCACTCCTGGCAGAGTGTATCGTAACCCTGTCCCAGAGGCCAGCCCGGAAAAGCAACACAGTAGTCCACAGAGATGGGTAAGACTGACCCCCCGACAAATCCCAGGCTCTTGATCCAACCACAGTTGTGTCTTGACAGATGATACAGGACCCGGGCATTCACCAATCAGAATTTCAGAGCTTTTCATTCACATGAATTGATAATGAAGGCTACGAAGGCGGCCACTTCCTGTCCCTAACTTCAAACAAGGAATCAGGGCACCAGGTATAACTAAGAACTGCCCCAAGGAAATCAACCAGGAAAACAAAAGCCCCAGTGGACTCGGTTTAAGGATTTTCCAGGCAGCCCCACCACAGGTAAGTACTCTATCATGAGAAACATTTATATTCACGTGCTTGACTTCTGTGTCAATGTGGAGTTGTTATTAGCAAAGAACAGTAATTAATGACTCAAAGTCACTTAAGTGGGTATAAGAATTGAAAGTCTCCTATACCCCATCCATGGAAAAAGCCCCGGAGGTCCAGGGGATGCCTGAGGATGGAGCTCCTCCTTTGGGACTCTCTTTACTGGTCTCCCATTCCTGCTTCTCTGCTTCCTATTGCTTTGTTCGGTCTGAATTCAGGAGTACCACCAGTGAGGAGTTGGGGGAAAAGGATTATTCTAACAACAGCAGGCTGGATTTCAAACTCCTCTATCCCACAGTTGACAGCCTCTCAGCAGACCTGGCAGGAAAATTCTGGAGAAGGATTCGAACCAGCCCCTTTTGGACCATGGGACCTTCTCGGATAACGGAAGTGGGCTTCGTTACCATGGAAACCGGGGAGCACTGGAGCTAGGGAGGGAGCTCGCTGTTGGAGGGCTAGCCTGGCATGCACACAGCTATGATTTCTCTCCTCAGCATTGCATGAAACGGGTGGATGGCTCTGCCTGTAATTCTCATACTCAAGAGGTGGAGGCAGGAGGGTTAGAAGTTCAAGGCCATACTCAACTGTATACATGAGACCCGGTCTCAAAAGAAGGTGGGTGAGGAAAGGGAGCAGAATATGAGCAGAACATGAAAAACATATATTATAACTTTACTTCCTGTGACTTGTTCAGCATCTAGCACAATGTTAGCACAAGTAACTTAAAAAAAAGAACCACCTTTAGTCTTGATGCGAAATTCAATAAAAGTCAGCCCTGGAATACTGTGAAGTTAGAATCATAAATTAGCAAACACCGTGAGAAAGAAAAATGAAATCAGCAAATTAGAAGCTCCAACCAGCCAGGCCATTGCTAACGGCCGTCCAGGGAATACCCAGTAGAGACATGGTGATTTCAATGGCCAAAAGCATTAAACACTGAAGATGTCATAAAATGAAATGGGTCTGACTCCTTCTAAGATGCTAAAAGTTTGCAGAAAGAGTTGATATGAATAATACATGAAGGGCTGAGCTTGGGGAACTTACTAGCCAACGGTGGATTTGCTTGATCCAATTTCAAAATGGAAACACCATCAAGACGAACATCCAGACAGATCTCTTAAGTGGTCTGTGCTTAATGAAACAAGGGTCCAATGAAAATCACCTGGCTTGAGGACTTTATTGGCTTCAGCTATGACTTTACAGCCTGTCAGAGCCCCTCAGTGGCACATGCCCTTGCTCTACTCACAGTTTACAGGGCATCTGTCAGTGTCTCCAAATTAAGCCCCATTGTGTCTCCTAATGACTTCCTGTGTCCTCACCAGGCCAGGCTGCTGAAGTGTGTGTGTTTGGGGGGGGGGAGGTGTATGGGGGGGAAAGGGCCCGGGAGGGGGGGGATCTGCAAGAGAAGGGTGGGTCTGGGGACATCCCTTCCCAGTATGCGGAGAAGTAATGTGTCTGGGGAAGAGATGCCATAGAGAAGGCTGCAGCCTGGGGACACAAAGCAGGGCCTAGCATGGGTTTGCCTGAGGCGGAGATAAGCAATTGCTCCTGGGTGAGAGGCAGAGACTGAGAAAGGACAAGCATGGAGAGAAGGAAAGGACCACGTCTTGACAGGATGGATTCTTTTCTCTCACAGCTTTAACATGGACAGAGATGGAGAACTGTAAGGAAGGGTACGTTCCGTAGCCTTCTGCTGCTGCGCAAACACCCAAGAGAAACTGTTTCAAAGGAGAAAGTATTTATTTGGGTCCATGGCCTCAGTCTGGGGCAGGAAGTCACAGGAGAAGGGTGTGCTAAGTCAGAGCTGCTCACCTAAGGGTGGCCAAGGAGGAGGGTGTGGGAGGAAGAGACAGACAGAGCGACAGAGACAGACAGAGGGACAGGCAAGGCAGCAAAGCAGAATATAACCCCAGTGACCTATTTCCTACAGCTAGGCCCCACCTCGTAAGCTTCCGGAACCTGCCCAAATAGCATCCCTAGCCAAAAAGCTAGGCCTTCAATACATGAAACTATGGTAACAGGGAGAACAGAATTGAGACTCAGGGGTGCCATGGCAGGGAGGAGGGTCCCTCAAAGATGGAGAAGGGATTCCTTGGGGGGCAGTGGGTACTGACTCTCTGGATGTAGGCTGACTGTCTCTACATGAGACCAGAGAACATTTGCTGATTCTTCTGCATGGGATTCACCCAACCTTAACACCACTAAGAGGGGGCTGGGGCTCTCTGAAGTCTGTCCTTCGCCATAGGAACCTCTTTTCCTTCCCACTGGGCAACTCACACCTCTGAGTGAAGATGTCATCAATACAAGGCCTACTTCACAGCTAGTTGACTCGACAGAGACATGCAACACTTGCAATAAAGAACAATGCAATGCATGCATGCAATTAAACAGTTGCTGACACCACGGCTCCTATTTTAGCCAGTGGACTCTGGTGAGTCCCAGCCCTTACCTTCCAGCAGTCAATCAAACACGTTTGGTTCTGGGGAGAGGCTTTATTCTTCTGTCCTGTTCATTCCCCTGGAACATGAAACAGTGAAATAGAAGTTGTCCAGGCTTAGTTTTCTAACAGTGATACACACTGTTCAATTGAAAAAAAAAAAATCACACAACTTTCCAACTCCACCATCCAATGCTTTTCAAAGACTAGGAGGTCTTCCCGTCGAGGATGGAATGGGGCTGCTCTGAGTGTGCCCTGTCACCCAGCCCCCGTCCACGCGCCGGCACATCGGCCCCTCTCTCTCTCACTCCCACGTCTTTCCCCCGACACTCCTCGCAGGAGCAGTTTAGAGACACTGCTTCCCTGGCCCTCTTGGAAAGGAGCAGCATATTTTCCCTACGAAAGTCTGACTAAGGCTGACCATTTTGAGTAAAATAATGAGTGATACAGCAAATTTTAAGATTCATCTCTGAGCGGTAATTGCCAGCTTTTTACATATAATCAATGATCTATTCGAATACCTTTTATTTTCCTTTTCACTCCGAGGTGGCATTACCACAGGCCTTGCTCCCGTCCTCCTCTTCCTGTCAAATTATCTAACCACTCCTGTAACCATAGCAGTGGACACTTATTTTACCCCAGGGTACTCTTGAGGAGTGAGGGATAAGAGATTTAGATAGAAATATAGAGGGGAAAGAAACAGATAGAAACACAGGATAGCCTCGGGAGGGCCTGGGTCCTAATCCACCGGCCTCTTCTGTCTCTTCTAAAGGGATATTTATAAAAATGCCAAGGGGTACAGCAAAAGACCTCCCCACAGCACAGCCAAGTGCAGACCCTTCCAATCACCTGATAAGCACACACACACAGTCAAGCCATCCTCTAATGCGGCCCTGCTGGGTGAAGCAAGCTCCGATCTCACTAGGAAACCTCAGTGGGCCTCCACACTGACATCGGGATGAATCCCAAGATTCTTCATCAAGGTCCAACCCCTAGACCGTTTCCCCCTCGCCAATCTGAGCCATCCTGGCCATCATCACTCCCCTCTGGAGCTAGTTTCCGTGCCAGGTGCCAGACTCGGCGACATCGCTTCCTTCCTTAAAGCACCCTTTGTTGTCTTGGTCAAATCTTGACTCGTTTAGACTCAGCCCAGACTTGCCCTTCCTTTAGGAGACTTTCTGTGTCTTGACTAAAGAAATGAAGGGAACCAATAAGACACCCTGATGATTCCTAATAAGAGCAGGGCTTCCTCAGCAGGGCTGAGTACACTCTTCGTTGGGATGAGCGTAAGGTCCCTCAAAGAAACAGCGAGCTGAGACAGGAGGCAGAGGCAGGGCCTGGCCCAACTGGTCCCCACAGAGCAGCACAGGGGTGGTCTATGCCGATTGGGCTTCCTGTAACTATGACCCGTAAAGGAAGGACTGCCATGAAGGATGGTGTCTGGCAGGGTGGCAGGAATTCAGATTGTACCCTGGGGGCTGTTGGGGGTGGCTTTGCCTCCCCTCCACGGCTGTGGCCTTGTGGGTCACATCTATCACTTTTCTATTTCCTGTGGCTTCAGCCTTCCAAAAGATCCTTTGATCATAATTGAAAGGTTTGGTCGAAGGTGGATTTCCTCACACCCTAGAGATGTGGGTTTTTATCCGGGGCCTAATACAATTTACCCTTAATCTTCAGCCCAGTGAATCAAAAGAAACTTGAACACTCTGCAAGTGGATGCTTGGATGAGGCCTGCCGCTGACATCACTCAGCTCGTCGCCTGGGTCACCACGACGCTCTTCTGTGGCTAGCTAGCATGTGCCGACCGGGGACTGTGTTGGGCGCTCGTCATTCATTCTGCACTTAATGCCTGAGAGGCCTCTGTATACAATCACCATGACCATACCCCCTCGCTGAGAGAACCTGTATGTCAAAGGTTCACTGTTGTTATGGTTTGAATACAGAATGCCCCCTACCCAAGGCTCCTATTTTCAGTACTTGGTACCCAGATTTTGGTACTATTTGAGCCTTTAGGACAGTCATCCTCAACCTTCCTGACGCCATGGCCCTTTAATACAGTTCCTCATGGTGGTGACCCCCCAACCATTAAAAATTATTTCATTGCTACTTCATAACTGTCATTTTGCTACTGTTATGAATCATAATGTAAGTGTCTGATATGCAGGAGATCTGATATGCAGCCCCTGTGAAAAGGTCGGCTGACCCCCAAGGGGATCATGACACATATGTTGAGAACCACTGCTTTAGGAGATGGGGCCTAGATGGCTAGAGTCTGTCAGTCCTCCAGGACAGGCCTGTGAAGGCTATATTCACCTCCGGTCCTGGTCTAGCTCTCTCTGCCTCCTCATCTATCACGATGTGAACGTCCCCCATCACTCCTGCCACCGACCCTTCTCTGCCAAGACAGACTGAGGTCTCTCTGAAACTAGGAATGCAAGCCAACCCTCCATCCTGAGTTGTTTTTAATGGGTGCTCTGATCCCAGCAGTCTATGAGGGCCAGAGCCCAGCCCCGGAAGGAGTATTTTCATCTGGTTTCAGTGTAGGGGGAAGTACGTTAGGGGAAGCTTTTCCACCATAAGGCTAAACTGAAACTCACGTGTTTGCTGGCGACAGAGCCTTCAACACTGTCCTGACTTCTCCTCCTGCGGTGTCCTCTGGGATCTGAGGGCCTCTCATTACCTGAAATATGAAAATGGCACACATATTTAATTATTCATTTTCTATCACCCTTAATGAGGGGATTAACTTCAGAGTGAAACAAAAGGAAACAGTCTGACCTTCAGGCTCCCAGGAAGTGTTAATTAACTAAAACCTCAAGTCCCTCTAAATGGAGAAATGAAAGGGTTTTACTGATCGTGATACCCACGACTCGTCAGGGTCACTAATTGAAGCCACATAACGGAGACAATAAACACGTGCTAAAAATACGCTTTCCTCATGATGCACGCCGGTGCTCGGGCCTGGACGGTTTTGTGTGGAGGAGATATAATGTAGCTTGCATGCTGGACAGGGAAGGGTGGCTGCATGGCAGGGGTGTAGGGGTCAGTTTGCTCTCAGGAGTACAACACCAGTAAGGTAGCACTAACTTGGAGATGTGTTCATCACAGCATCGACACTAACTGCTTGGTCAACCAGTTTGACCAAACATGACTGTGGGAATGAGTCATGGACACACTCTGCTGCACGGCATGTAAACACAGCCTTCCAATACAGACCTCCACTGTCACAACGGTCATAAATAGCTTCGAATTACTACTGTTACCCAACTTGTGACTTCATCACGGCTTCTGGCCAAGCAGATGGAGCCATGTTCCAGGCATTGCAGCAGGACTCGTCTTCCTCAGAGCATTTACTGAGCACATCCTGGGAGGCACTCCACAGGTGACAGAGTGACACCTCCTCACCCTGTTCTCTCCCAGGACAACACAGCTTTCCAAGGACCATCAAGCTTTGGAAGTCTCCGCACAACAATACTGCATGCACAGCAACATACAAATATACATCTACTCAAACGATGGCAAAATGAGTCACTATTAATAACTCAAAGAATCATGGGGATCCAGTCAGTCCCATACTTCTGCCAAAAGCTCAGAATGTTTGCTCAGTGTTTTGATTTTTTTTTTTTAAACTCCATTTCTGGTTTGCTTCAGACATTTCCTATTTAGATCCTTTACTGAGTATATCAAACTTTATCTGTGACCTTACTAGGACATACCAGAGCATACAGGATTTGCAGGCCTTTAAAGCTTTGGGTTTTTAAAATCATGCTTGCCAAACAAACATTTCCCATTTCTCTCTACCATAGCAACCGTGTCTTTACCATATATGCAGAAATTGCTAGGGGAAAAGCCAAGGAACTCTCTACGTTATTTTAGGTTGGTAACAGTATTCTATTATTAACTATTTCTTGAATGTTTAATACTTCCAAACCTAGTATTTCTTTCTTTCTTTCTTTTCTTTTTTTTTTGGTTATCATTTTGTTTGGACACAGAGTTTCTCTGTGTAGCCCTGGGTATCCTAGACCAGGCTGGCCTTGAATTTAGAGATTCGCCTGCCTCTGCCTCCCAAGTGCTGGGATTAAAGGCAGGCACCACCACCACCAGGCCAGACCTAGTATTTCTATATGTAATTGCTAACCATCACATCAATTCCACACAGCATGTATTACTCTGATTTCACAAACCGAGACTTGGCTGTTAAGGAATTGGCCTACAATTCCTTAACTCTACAATCCATGGTTGTGGAATTCAGGCTCGAATTCAACCCCAGAGCTCTTCAGATTGAGCCATGGGAAACTGCCAGAAGTCAATTTTTTCTTACCCAAACTGACAATTTTCTAGTTCAGCCTAATACTGTAGTGTGTTGGCCTTAAGGAGATGATATCACAGTCTTTCCACACTGGCAGTGTGCTGACTGGAGAACCATCTAATACAGTATTGGGGTAGGGTGGTGGGAATGTAGTGAAATCCACCATCTCTGCACCAAAAAAATGGCAAAGCACATCTAAAACTCCTTTTGATGCATTCTATCTGAAAACCTCCACATGGAATCGTGCTCATTGGAGTTTTCCAAGCACTGAATTGATTTCAAGTATTCAACGCTAATGATGCAGAAACATTATTTTGGTAGGCCACTGAGCTAGCTAGTGGTGTGTGAGCAGGGGGACAGTCAAGTGATAACTTAGAAAGACGGGTCTACCTTACCTTTCTTACCGCCCCAGAACTACGTGGGAGTCAATACCAGGGCACTTTAGATGGAGGAGACAAATTATTTCTATGAGTTTTCCTTTGGGGAATAGCGAGTAATTAACTCAAATTCCTATTCAACCCAGAGTTCCCTCTATTGACATAGTCAGGATGGGAGAAATTAAGGGGATTCATGACGACCGTATTGGATATCCAATAGTTTCTGAGCAATGGGCTGTTAAATAATGATTGGGATGTTTCTGCTGCATGTCTTGCATCAAATACTAAGCGCCATAGGGTCCGTCAATGAGAATTAAAGTGAGCCAGGAAGCCCTGGAGGAACCTTCTACTGAAAGGCAAGCTGCATCACAAGAGAGCCTCATCGGCGACAGCCACTCAACACACCAGCGCCATCACAGTGGCCAGTGCCAGTTCTTGAGTCTAGGGTCAATGTCCCTCCCTGCCTCGGCGCCAACCAACCCCCTCCATCCAATCGTAGTTCAGTTCCAAGTAATATTTTTTCCCTCTACTACCTATATTTATTCCCCTTGACATGAATATGAAGATAAACAATTGTGCCCCCAAATGAATATAATAAATAAAAGATCTTAGTTATATTTAAGAGTCTCCATATTTGAATGAGACGGGCAAACAGCATCTTAAGTCGGTGTCTCCTTCAGTACCAAGCAAAGAAGAAACAGATTCATCGGCACAACCATCATGTGTCTGCTCGTACCCTTCCTTCCTAAACTGACCTCCCATTTGGAAGGCACCTGGTTGAGGCAGTGGTAGGCTTCACAGGACTCAAGTCTGCCGGTAAGTAATTTTCACAGGATCTGAGCCATGACAAGGCTGATAGCTAGGGCGCCTTATTACTTCTGATCCAAATAACCTACCTGAAGGGAAGGTGCTTTAAACAGAAGAACACCGAGTGTCCTCTTTGATATAATCATCGGTGTACAAAAGAAAAACACAAACAAGGACAGTGATGGAAGGAAGGACGGATGATGGATGGATGACTCATCTGGTCCCCAACATCCACAGTCATTCATTTGGCAAAGCAGGGATGTTTAGAAAATAAATCCTACTGTTGTACCAGAAAAGACAAGGACATAATCTGGTAGAGAACAAAGCATGCCCAAAACATCATTTTCTTTCACTTCTGCATGACTTCCCGGTGTTCAGAATATTACTCTTGCTTCTAATGATACCGAAAAGAGGACTAAAATGGTAATGATAGGTCTGTCAGGAGAAGCAGGTTTTTTTTTTTTTTTTAATGAATGCAAGTATTTCTAAACAGTATTTTAAACATTTTTTATTATATTTACATGTGTGCACACATGTGTCCATGCCCATAGCACGCATATCAGTCCTCTCCCCCCCCCCCCCCCGCCCCACCCCGTGTCAACTTAGGGTTAGTATTGAGGTTGTCAGGCCTGAAGGCAAGTGACTCAACCACTGAGCCATCTTGCCCTTAAAACAGCGTGTCTGGACAGTCCTCGGTTTCTAGCGATGTTCTCTGCATGGGCCTCATAAAATTTACTTCCCCTTGCTAGTCTTAGGTGGAATTTGTGAGACTGGCCCTTTCCCAGTGAATGTTATCCGCTGCTCAGGACGGGCCCTTAGGACCACTGCTGTGCTAATGCACTTAAATGTGCACCAATTTGAATGAGCTGTGCTGCTGGGTTTTCACTGGAAAGCTTCTTGGTGACTGTCTCGGGGTGGATTCTGGCCTGAGGCACGGCAGTTAGGGGTAACCAGATGGCATGGCAGGTCACGTTAGCTCAGGAAGCCCTTCCCAGTCACTGCTGCTGGCTCCTTCAGTCACTGCTTTGTGAATGAGGTTGAGCCAAGTTAGGGCTTTTCCTTTCATTGCCTCCCTCCCTCCTCCCCTCCCTCCTCCCCTCCCTTCCTTCCTTCATTTCTGTTGTTCAAGAGAAAACTAATGATTTGCTGTCTCCCTGATGCACTTCAAACAATTCTAGTGGGACCTAAGGGCAGATGGAAGCACAGAAAGGGTAGTAAAGGGGACTTGTAGGCGCCATATGAAGGTGCAAAGTCCCTGATGGACAGTGGCCCTCATTAGTGTTTCCACAGTATTCACATCGCTAGAGGAGTCTGTATGATATGCACAGTGTGCAGAGTGGAGAACGGGAGGGTTCAGGTGGGACCATAAGCAGCCCTTTCTGGCAGTGTGTGTGTGTGTGTGTGTGTGTGTGTGTGTGTGTGTGTGTGGCAGTGTGTGTGTGTGTGGCAGTGTGTGGCAGTGTGTGTCTGTGTGTGTGTGGCAGTGTGTGTGTGTCTGTGTCTGTGTGTGGCAGTGTGTGTGTGTGTGTGTCTGTGTCTGGCAGTGGGGGGGCAGGTGGGCAGTGTGTGTGTGGCAGTGTGTGTGTGTGTGTGTGTGTGGCCGTGGGGGGGCAGTGTGTGTGTATGTGTGTGTGTGTGTGTGTATGTGTGTGGCAGTGTGTGTGTGTGTGGTAGTGTGTGTATATGTGTGGCAGTGTGTGTGTGGCAGTGTGTGTGTGGCAGTGTGTGTGGGGGGAGGGGCTGGCTGCTGAAACAGTAAGCAGGTGAGCCTGTGACCCTGCATGTCAAAAGCACACAGTGACCTGTCAGTTCCAAGTGCTGCATGTGGCCCTTCACGCCATTCTGCCTCTCTACAATGCTCCTGGAAGGCCAGCAAACAGCCCCTGAGAGCAGGATGTCTCTCTCCTGACCAGAGACAGCAGTGCTGAGCCAAACGCACTGGGTGGCCGGGACAAGGGACTACCCCTTAACCAGAGGCAGTTGGTTGCTAGGAATCAAACCTAGTTGTAAGTAACTGAAATGAAAACGATGAGCCGACTGTAAAGATAAGGCCAGCGAGTTCGCAGACCTCGCGAAGCAAGAAGTGGAGTCCGGCTGGGCTTCCCAGCCACCAGAGCTGGGAACGAAGGCTCTCTCTCCACTACAACTGCATTCCCATTCACTCATTTTCGTCTTTGTTTCTTGACCAGATCCGCTTTGTTCTTTAAAAGCACGTCTAATTTCTTCTCTCCAAAAACTCGGCCTTCTTCTGGCTATAACTAAGAAATTCTACGAAGTAATGTTGGTTGTAGCTGACTCTGCCTTACTCTGATGCTTGCCTTAGCCCTTCCTGAGCCCGGGGCTGTTGCTGCAGGCCACGGCCTGGCGGCCTGGCCTTCCCTTTCTATCTTACCCCCCAATCATGAGAGAATCTGAGGGCTGGGTGTCCAGTGTAATAGGGTGGGTCAGGGCTGGTGAACCTGTCCTTTCTAGCAGGGACTCTGAAAGGCAGGAATCCTCGTAGAAGGAAGCTGAGAAAGTGACATAAATGTCTCAGTACCCATCATCCACTATCCCAGACCAAGGACCCCCTCCGCACTGTGTGGCATGGCACCAGGCTTGGAGAGAGCTGCACTGTGCTTGCTATGCTGTGTAATGTAGAATGATGTTAGGAATATACATAAATATTTGGTGTCTGGTTCTCCACCCTTTCCTTTTACTACAAATCTCTCTCTCTCTCTCTCTCTCTCTCTCTCTCTCACACACACACACACACACACACACACACACACACACACACACACACACACAGAGCTCCTGTCACGGGGGCAACAGCCACCTCTACAAATGGAGTTATGAGAAGTTATGGGAACACTGAGGAGGCAGAGCTGGGAACTGAGGTTGTCTGCGTCCATCCATCAACTGATGTAGTGAGAGTACTGTGCCAACACCTCCAATCACAACCTTGTGCAAGAACAATGCTGTACCCCTCAAACTCTCCTCTACCAATCACGGTCTGGTGTGGTGTTCGGTAGCTTTCCACCCAACCACATTTTAAACGTTGCTACTTAGAAGTTCCCCAAATATTCCTGAAATCTGGTGTACCTAAACATTCTAAAAGCAGAGTCTTAATAAATTCAGATAAACAGAGATAACTCCTGGCCCTAGACATCGAGTTCAGTTCAGCACAAACGCTGAGCAAGATGGCTAAAATAAACAGTAACACCCGCCTCGCCTTTGCTTCCCTACACTGAACGGCTTTCAGGCGAGCTGCAGGAAGCTCACTGTTTGCCCATGGCAGATGGTTACCTGCGCGGTTCTTTAAAATCTGGAGATTTGAAACTGGACAGGAAAAGGAAGAGAGTAGTTAGTTAGGGGACTGTGATTAAGCTGTGCGCTTCGAAGGATGTGCTTTCGATAAGTACATTCATCTTGAGAGACACACAAGTTATTTTAGGTATTTGTAGCGGATACAAATAGGCCATTGAACCAGGCAGCACAGGACTTAAGTTCAAGTTTTGACTTTGATAACCAAAGGTGTGCCAATGTGAGCTGGCTCCTTGCCTTTCATGATCTTCCATTGCTCTGTACTTCTTTTTACCCATCATTGAGTTATTAGGGGAATTAACCAAGGGAATGAAAATTAACATTTCTTCAGAAACTGCAAAATACCACTGTCCTGATTAGACTTTTTTTTCCCCCCAACTTGACACCAGCTAGGGAACTTCAGCTGAGAAAATACCATCAGAATGGCCTGTGGGCAAGCCTCTGAACCATATTCTTGATTGATGATTGAGGTAGGAAGGCCCAGCTTACTGTGGGTGGTGCCGATCCCTGGGCAGGTGGTTTTCATGGAGAGCAAGCTGGTAAGCATCACCCCTCCCGGCCTCTACTTCAGGTCCTGTCCCCAGGTTCCCGCTGTGTCTGAATTCCTGTCCTGGCTTCCCTGAATGATGGACTGTGATGGGGATGTGTAAGCCAAATCAACCCTTTCCTCACCAAGGCCTGGTGCCCTTTTCACAGCAACAGAAAGGAGACTACAACAGCCACTTAGCAAGTGTCGTGGCTGATTGAGGAAACTCACTACTTTATCAAAGAATGACTAGTGTTGCCTATCCGTACTACTAGAACCACTTTGCACAAATGTACATATCTAGTTTTAGTAGTATTTAGTCAAATTCTACCTCAAGTAAGTTTTTTAAAGTTTCATGTTAAGTCCTGGGTATGGATGTGTATCTGTGTTCAGGTGCCCTTGGAGGCCAGAGGTGTTAGATCCACTGGAGCTGGAGTTCCAGGTGGTTGGGGGTCACCTGATGTGGGTGCTGGGAACAGAGCTTGGGGTCAGTGCAAGTGCAGCCCATACTCTTAACCAATGAGCCACCTCTCCAGCCCCATCGCAAAATTTAAACAAGCTCAGTCACACAGTAGGCGGACTCCAAGTTTATTTTCTAAAATATACAGTAGGATGAAATTAAATTAGTCATTAAGAAGCAAATACATCCAGAGCAGATGACTATTCAATAAAACTAGAAATGGTTACAATATCCATTTATTTAAAAAAAAAATCTGGATTTTTGTTGTTGCTGTTGTTGTTCAATTTTAGGGATTAAATCCAGGGCCTCTTGCATGCTAGGCAAGTGGTCTATTCCCAAGTTATGAACACCAGCCCCCAAAGTCTGATTTAAAATACTCATTGTTCTTAAAGCAAGAACAGGCTTTGCAATTCAACTTAACCCACAGACGAAGCCCAGAGTGTGTCAGGTGTAGTACAAAGAACTTCAGAGAATGACAAGACACAAGAAGACTGGCTCTATTTTCAATGATTGAGAAGAGAACAAGATAAAGGGCAGGTTACATAAATACAGGTGAATTAATTTCTCTGAGTCGCTATGTACTTATTTAAGCTATGATCTATTAATATAGACATATACCAACAGAAGATAATCCTTCCGCTATAAAGATAAAAACAACAGCAGCCTTAAAGATAAGTAGATTATTGAAATGAATTAGCCTAATTAAGTAATGTTCGTTTATATTTCCATGTCACGCTTATCCAGTGCCCAATACAGGATACAGTCTCTAATCAACAATGACAGTGAGATATCCCTAAAGCCCTGCTAGTGATGAGACACAAAGTCACACAGAAACGGGTTTTCAGTGGGCTGGAGTAAGAGAGCATGGCCCAGCTGCTCAGGGCTGCCTCTGCAATGACTCTCTTGGCTTCTCATCCCCAACATGAGCTATGGTCTTGCTGAAATAACATCCAGCACAGGAGAGCTGCCTCTGTGAACATCTGTCGGACACAGCAGGAAACTAAGCTTTGAGAGACCGAGAGATGGCCCAACACGGTCTCCTCTCGCAGAGGACCTGAGTTCATTCCCCAGCACCCATATCAGCTGGTTCATGACCACCACCAACTCCAGCTCCCGAGGATCCAACTCCTTTGGGCCTCCTCAGGCACCTGTACACACACAATGCATATATAGACAAGCAGGCAAAACCAGATACATATAAATAAAACAAATAAATTTAAAAGACGGCCTCTCTGTAAGAAAAGAAGAAAGAAGAGTATCTTTGGGCTGGTGAGATGGCTTACTGGGTAAAGCACTGGAGTTTGATCCCTGAAACTTAGGTAAAGACAGAGAAGTGACTCCACAGAGCTATTGTCTGACCTCCACATGGCTGCCATGGTATGCTCATGCCTGTATTCACACCCCCCAACTAAGCTAAATGACAAACAAAACAACAACAACATCAACACCAAACAAGCTTCTAAGCTGTCTAACTCACAGATGAGCCAAAAATTAGTTTCCAGAAAAGGAAGGTTAAATACTTATGCTAAATTTGACAAAGGATATAAACAGTTAACAAAAGGGGGACTTTCCATAGAGGGGGTGTTTTGAAAAATTAAATGGGCTGGGCAGTGGTGGTGGTGCACACCTTTAATCCCAGCACTTGGGAGGCAGAGCCAGGTGGATCTCTGTGAGTTCGAGGCCAGCCTGGTCTACAGAGCGAGATCCAGGACAGGCACCAAAACTACACAGAGAAACCCTGTCTCGGAACAAAACAAAACAAAACAAAAAAATTAAAAAAAAAAAAAAAAAAAAAAGAAAGAAAGAAAGAAAGAAAATTTAAATGGTCATCCAAGTGCTCTACGCATCTGAAAAATGTCTGAAATGAAGACCTGGACCAGTTAGACGGCAGGTGGAACACAAAACAACCAGTGGATAATCCTGTATCGGAAAGCTGGGATTCCGTCAGCAGAAAGCCCGGGGAAGCGGAGAGAAATGAGAGAGCAGGAAAAACAGCAAGAGGTGACCCACGTGGAACATTTCACATGTGACTGGAGTTCCAAACACCAGAGCCAATGAACAAGACAAGGACATCGGTGCATAGATCCAAAAAGTAAGATAAACACTCAGAAAAACACAAGCAACTACGTTGCAGTCAGAATAATGGGCACCAAAGATTTGTAAAAGTCCTAAAGTTAGCCAAAAGAATAAAAAACCACATTGTCTTCAAAGAAGCAACATTAGGATTTACAGTCATGAACAGAACTAATGAATCCCAGAAGACCATGTTGTCCACTTTAATGGCTCAAAGAAAGTAGTTGCTGACCTAGATAGTATCTTCAAAAAACATCTTTCATAAATGAAAGGAATAAAAATATTTTTGGAGAAATTGAAAGATGTTCAAAGTAGAAGAAAAATCATCTCAAAGGGAAATGCAGGAAGAAACAGAAAAGCATGGGAAAGCACATAGATAAATAAACAGATACTTAAATCTTACTGCTGTCCAAACAAAATGGTAACTGTAATGTACCTGGAAGTCTACAGTATATGTAGAAGCAAGCAGCACTCCGAGAAGACAGTGCTTATGAAGGTGAATGGTTTAGAAGGTCTCATATTAGATCAGTGGTACAAATGAATTGCATAGTTCTGTGTCATGGTCTGAATGTTTAAGCTTTCCCACAATTCATCTGTAGAAATTCTGACCCCTGTGGTGATGGTAATAAGAGCTGGCATCTTCAATAGGTGACGGTGTGATGGTTTTAATTGTCAATGTGACACAATCTAGAATCACCTGGGAAGAGAGACTCGAGGAATTATCTAGATTAGGTTGGCCTGTGTGCATGCCTGTGAGAGGTTTTCTTAGTTGTGCTAACTGTGGTGGAAGACCCATCCTGAATGTGGGTGGCGCCACTTCATGGGCTGGACTGAATGAAGAGTGGTGTGGGAGCTGAGCATTGACAAGCACGCATGCTCTCTCTCTGTTGTGACTGTGGCCATGATTAGCTGCTTCACAGCCCTGTCACCTGTGACTTCCCTGATACGGACAACAACCTGGAGTTGTGGGCTAAAATAAACACGTTCTGCTCTGGGTTGCTTATGTCAGGGTATTTTATCACAGCCATATGAAATAAAACTAGGATGTTAGGTTATGAGGCTAGACCTCTCATGGACGGCAGTATGTTATGAGGCTAGCCCTCTCACTGATGGCAACAGGGTCTTTGTAAAAGTGACCAGAGAAGCATCTTTTGCTCAGCTAAAAGGCACCACTGTGAGGAAGGGGCTGGATCTGCTACCCTGTGACCTGGAACTCCCCAACCTCTTAACTGTGAAACACTGTCTCTGTTCTTGGTAACTCATGCAGTCTAGGGCATTTTGTTATAGCATCCCCAACAGACTAAGACATTCAGCGACAAGTCAAGGATGTACACTCCAGCTTCTAGAATAATTACTTCAAAATAACAAAATCATATATAACCTGCAGGTTACTAGCAGGTGTTCCAAACAAGGCAAGAAAAGAAGACAGAAGAAACCAAAAATGAAAAGAAGAAAAGAATATGAAAGAAAATGAAAAGAGGTTAGCTACAAACTCAATATATCAGCAATTACACAGAATATAACAGATCCAATTTGAAATAAAAGATGAAGACTGTCAGACCATTTTTAAAAATCCAATTATACGCTATAAATATAATAAATGTTTGATGTGAAAGGAAAGAGAAACATACCGGGCCAAATCAAAAAGAAAAGAAAGTAGGAATGCCATGATTAGCAGTGTGGACCATAAGCAACTGATATCACAGACCTAAATATCGATGCCCCTAGTAGCACAGAGGAAAGAATCTTTTAAAATGTATAAAATGACAATCACATTGAGAAGAATGAACACGTCTTCAGTAACTGGTGGACAAAGCCGAAACAAAAAAATTATCAAGCATATAGACGATAGGAACAGCACAATTAAAAAACCTGATCTTATTAAAAGTTGTAGCGACTGGTGACCAGTTCACATTCATATCACATGCGTATGAACATATTAAAATCCATATCTTATAACAAAGTCTCAACAATTTCAAAATATTATAATTTGAGAATATCTTCTTGTACCAGTCCTACCTAGATTAGAGAAACCTGGCTCCTTAACCCAGCTGTATGGTATAAACTCTGCCTCCTTGTTTACCTGTAATAACCCGCCTCCTCCTTATCAGTATGCAATAGCCCCGCCTCCTTGCTCAGCTGTATGCAATAGCCCCGCCTCCTTGCTCAGCTGTATGCAATAGCCCCGCCTCCTTGCTCAGCTGTATGCAATAGCCCCGCCTCCTCGTTCAGCTGTATGCAATAACCCTGACTCCCCAGTTGTATATAATAAGCACATGTGCTTTCAGGGTGCTGAGGCGTCTCCATCAGAGAGCCTGTTCCATCTGACCCCAGATTTTTTTTTTTCCTGTCCATTTGTCTGTCTTTTCCCTCATAGCTCCTAGCCAGGCCAGATACCTGGAAGCCCTGTCAAGGAAGTCTGTCAAGGACTTAGCAGCCATATTCTACAACATATAAAGTGTTTGCAATTGTTATGTGGATAGTTACGTTAGGCAGTTATGACCTGGTTATTGTTTTCATTTGGAAATTAAGCATGTTTTTAAGGAGACGTCATTGTGTGTCAAATTGACAAAGGGGGGGGGGGGACCTGTGATGGCTAACCTTGGCTGTCAATGTGACTACATTTAGAATTGACTAAAACCCAAGCAGCTGGGCATGTCTGTGAGGGATTTTCTTGATTGAATTGTGCAAAGTGGGAAGACCCACCCTAGATCTGGGCCCCATTCCTTCAGGTAGCAGTTCCCATGAAGGGACATGGAAGAAGGGATCTTTGGCTTTTCACCTGCTTGTGCTCATTGTTGCTGGCAATTTCATCTGTCTTATTGCTGATACATTCCTTTGCTGGTATTTGAACCTCCTTCATGATGCAGACCAAAGACCAGCAGCTCTCTAGGGATTCCCTGGGACTCCAGCACCAGATTTGCTAAGACAGTCTGCTGAACAACTACTAGATTGTGGTGATATATTGTGTCCCCCATTATATTGTATACCCTAATAAAGCTTATCTGAGGATCAGAGGAAAAAGTGAGCCACTATACTAAATGTAGAGGTCAGGCAGTGGTAGCACACGCCTTTTATCCTAGCATTCGGGAGGCAGAGATCTATCTAGATCTCTGTGAGTTCAAGGCCACATTGGGAACAAAGCCAAGTGTGGTGGCACACGCCTTTAATCCCAGCACTAACCATAGAGGTCTGGAGGTTTGTACAGACAGACAGGAAGTGATGTAGCTGGGTGGAGAGAGGAAGTGAGATGGCAGAGCAGAAAGGCATAGAGGCACGAGTGTACCAGAAGTAGGTCTCTTTGGAAGCTGAGGAGTTGATGAGGCGAGGTTGGCTGTGGCTTGTCCTATTCCTCTGATCTCTCAGTTTTTCATCCCAATATCTGGCTCTGGGTTTTTTATTCATAAGACCATTTAGCAATTCGTTTTACACTAGATGCTTGTCATTTTTGTCAGGAGACAATCATTGTTGGACTTGTAAGCCACTCCAATAAATTCCATACATATTCATTCAGATGTATATTCATATATATATATATATATATATATATACATATATATATACACACACACATATATAGTCATTCTATCAATTCTGACTAATACAGGTAAAAAGCAATGAGAAGGAGTTTCACTGTGGATCACATGAATACAAAAAGGATGATGAACGGATAAAAATAACTTTATGGCAGGAATTTGATAATGTGGACAAAATGGCCAGTTCAAACACTAAAATTTACCAAGGCTGACAGAAGCAGACCGGAAATACGACTATTTCAATAATGTACTATAAGTGAGTCCTGGGACCAATGAGATGGCTGTGTGGGTGAAGGAGCTGGCCACCAATCTTGAAGAGCTTAGAGTTCAGGCGATACGGTAGACACAGAAGGCCAGAACGGACTCTTCCAAGTCGTCCTCAGACGCTACCTAAGTGCTGTGCATGCACACGTGGACAATTAATAATAAATAATACATTTAAATACAGCTTGTAATTGAAGAGAAATTCTTTGCCCTAGGGAAAATCTAGGCCCAGATAGCTTACTAGTGAGTTCTTCCAAACATTTTGAAAAGAATAAGTACCTGTATTCTAGAATTTGTCAAGAAGATTAAAGTCTCTTAGACATTTTCAAAATATTAAAATAATCCAATGCAATTTAAAAACTGGAATAAGCATTATAAGAAAGAAAACTCCACTTCTCTCTTCTCTCAGAGACACTTCTGAAATGTCCTAACAAAGTATTAGGAAAGCAAAGAGAGTGTGATTCAGCCTCTGTATGCCAGGACGGTCTGCAATTCAGAAATCCAACCATTCATCTCAGGAATAAGAAGAGGAAGAAAATCTTGCAGGCATCCCCAACAGAGAAGCACGTGAGAAATCCAACTTTGGCTCCTGATAAGAACACTTTCCTGTTAGCTCCCAGACCAGACGTTTATCCTTAACGTGGTAAAGGACAGCTACAAAATACACACAATGTCAAAGGCAGAACAAGGAAAACTCTCCTTCAGCTTGGGGGATGGGGTCTAGATTAACCTGTTACCGTTTTTTTTTTTTAATTATTTATTATTTTATTTTATGTGCCTTGGTGTGAGATCCCCTGAAACTGAAATTACAGACAGTTGTGAGCTACTATGTCAGTACTGGGAATTGAACCCGGGTCCTATGGAAGAGCAGCCAGTGCTCTTAACCGCTAAGCCATCTTTCCAGCCCATTACTACTTTTATATAACACTAACCTTGAGGTCTACAGGGGTTGGGGGAATAGAGGAGAAAAAACAAAGCGGTGAGTAGAAAGCAAGAAAAAATATTGTCATTTGGAGACAATAAGATCATATCTCTACACAAAATTTCCACAAGTTTGGCACATTTGTATAAACTGGCAAGAAATACACAGAAAATAAAACATACAACGGAATTGAGACTCAAATACTTGGAAATGTATTAGAGCCTAGCGATGGTAGCGCACGCCTTTAATCCCAGCACTCGGGAGTCAGAAGCAGGTGGATCACTGTGAGTTCGAGGCCAGCCTGGTCTACAGAGTGAGTTCCAGGACAGTTAGGGCTACACAGAGAAACCCTGTCTTGAAAAACAAAGCAAAACAATTATTAGAAGTCAGAGAAGTATATGATCTTACTGAGAAAAAGAGAGAGTTCAAATAAAGACCACACACTGTTATGTGAGGAGTGTCTGGCTGGCACTTCCGTATGAGCGCATGCTTCCAGGCAGCCCTAAGCAAACCCAAGATGCCTTTGGTTCATTTCTTTCCAGACACTGACAAAACTTTCTCAGATTAACAGGGAACTATGAAGAGCTAGAAGAGTCAAGGGGTTGGAGAAGGAGAGCAGGGGAGGAAAAGCTATCATTCTAAAGCTCCTGGTCATCAAGAATGAGTGCTGTGGGTCCCGGGACAGTGTGTCCGATGGAAGAGGGGGGGTCAAAAGTAGCCCAGCGTATCTACCATCACGTGACTTACAAGAAAATGATCCCGTGACTCAGCAGGAAAGGTGAATGGAGAAAAAAGCACTGCTTGAGGCTACATACAAAAGCCAGCTCCTGGTGGCTTGTCTTTAGAAGCAAATCTGCACGCCCCTCCCAGGACCTTGGGGCAAACCGTCCTTAAAGACAAGATAGAAAAACAAACTAACCACTAACAAACTAATATAAAAAAGTATAAACAAAGAAACAATAGAATAAAATCGACTTTATTAACGCGCTAAGAACTTCTTCTTCCCAAAAGTGAGTGAGGCCATGGGAGTCGTTAAATCTGTAAAGCAAACATTAAAGCCACAGTGAAACCATACGAAGATGAAATGATGAAAAATGCTACTAACTATTGGCAGAGATTGTTGAGAACATGAGTTTCCACACATTCCTGGAGAGAGGATTAAACCCACAGAACCACTGAGGGAAGCCGGTAGTTACTACTACTCCCGAACATGAATACAACCTCTGACGCAGCAAATCCATCCCAGGTACACACGCAAACGAAACTATGGTATCTGGTGTTGTGGTGCCTGTCTGTAGTCCCATGACTTCAGGGTCATCCCCTGCTACGTATTAAGTCCAGCCTGGGCTGTAAGAGACAGTCTCAAACAAATAAACAAACACCCCACCAAACAAAAAAAGAAACATGCATGTTTACCAAATTCAAGTGTTACAACATGCACAGGCACAGTACTTGCCATAGACAAAAGACAAAAGCTGGCTTGGAATATGGTTCAGTTGGTAACGTGCTTGCCACACAAGCACGAAGACTGAGTTCCATCCTCAGCACCTATGAAAAGCTGGGCACTATGGTGAGCGCCCATCATGCCAGCACTGCCGAAGTGGAGACAGGAACATCTCTGGGGCTTGCTGGCAGACTGGCTAGCTCTAGGCTCAGCAAGCAATTCTGTCCCTAAAACTAAAGTGGGGAGGAACTGAGAAAGACACCTGGCATTGCATTGCTCTTTGGGCTCCATATACAGGTATATACACACACACACACACACACACACACACACACACACACACACACACACACACACACGGGTGAGGGGGACGGACTAAGAGGGTTAGAAGCTACCCAAATGACTCTCTTAATGAAATGGCTAAAGAAATTTCAATATTGACACACAGCGGAATATCATACAGATCTACAGCTAACCCCAAAGCCAAAACTACTGCTGAATCTCTCAAAATAAGTTTAGCCCAAAGTGAACAGACTCTGTTAATATAAAGTATAAAAACGATCTGTGTTGTTGTAAGTCTCTGCCACTGGGAGGCTGGTGGACATTTGTGCTGGCAGGAGTCCTGTATGTCCGTTGCCTTCCAGGGCACGCAGTTCTGCTCACCCCCTTCTCTGAGTCTGGTCTCCTGCCTATCCTCGCTGGCATTCTTCCTCATCAAATTAGCTGGACAGAATGCAATTTCTGCCTATGTAATGGTCCTCTTTCCTTTCAATACGCGTATTTACAGCTGTATTTTACTGAGGCTCTGCAAATACCTGCTTCTGCTGACCGACTTCGGAGCCTTTATCTCTCCAGGTAGCTCCCTAGCTTTCTGATAAGTTTTCCTGGCACAAATTCTGTGCTCTTTATCCACATGCCTCTCTCCTCATCAATATTCTACCTTATTTACAGCGATGTGCTGCCTCTCTCTACCCTGCTAACGTCCAGATAAAGGGAAAGAGGAAGGATCAGTCCAAATAGGACCAGCATTTTTCTTCCCACTGGGGCAGAATCAGAGGCCATTGTATTTCTGGCATAACAAGGTTCGCTGGAGCTGAGGATGGAGCTCCATTGGTAGAGTCCTTGCCCAGCATGTATGCATGCATGCATGAAGCCCCGAATAAACGGGGCGTGGTGGTTTACTCCTGTCATCTCAACACTTGAGAAGTATGAGCAGGAGGTCAGAAGTTCAACATCATCTTTGCTGACATACTGAGTTCGAGGCCAGGCTAGGAATACACAAGACCCCCGCCTCAAACAAACAAAAACCCTAATTCACTGAGAAATAGGAGTTGGTGTATGCTTGTAATCCCTAGCACATGGGAGGATTGAGCTGGAGGATCGCAAGTTTAAAACCAGACTCTGTCTCAAAAACGAACACAAAAGATTTCAATGATGACTTGGGATCTCTCGTGTGCCATCAGCCTATAATAGCTTGATACACCACTAAATATTAAGCTTATCAAATACTCTCGTTTACTCTTATTTCATACTCACCAAACATATTCATGTCTACAGCTTTGGCTTCTCCAGGATTTCTTTCAGGCATAGAGGGGCCCCCATGGAGTTCTGATCCACCAAACCCTTACTTTAAATTGATAGGGAGACATTCTTTCGGTTTCTATTTCACATCATTCTCCATGTATGAAAGATGCCAAAAATATCAAGCTTCTAGATTTGCAGGTAGGAGCGACGGGGCCGCGCCTGCTTTGGCCCCACCTGGACCACCCTGAAAAGCCGGCCAACATTTTAACACTGATTCAACAGCCAAGAAGCCAAGTTTCCCCCAGCAAATAGCCGTCCAGTCGTTTTAATACCTATAACTGAGTACGTGGAGAATTTTATTTTGAGGCAAATATGGGCAACTCCCGCAGATAAGCGGGCTCTCATCACGCTCTCGTTTTCTGTTCGCTTCTGCGCAATAGGGGCCAAGGAAAGCCGCACCTTCCACCACGGCTGTCTACCACAGCGCAGAGGGCAAAGGGCGACAGGTCAAAACTGTTCTCTGAAGTGACCCTTTTTTGTTTGTTTGCTTTTATTCTGCTTTTTCTATAGGACCCTTTGGGCATTTTCCATTCAACACTGAGACAGCTCATCTTCACTCCTAACTAAAGGCCTCCACCAAAGAAGTCGCCTTCATCATTCCCCGGGGGCTCTGAGAAGCCCAGGTGGGTACACCAGCTGTCACCTGCAGCTGCAGAGAGAAAGCGAAGCCAGCTGAGCAAACGGGACCCACTACACGGTGGCAGAGCAGGGTTGGGGGAGCCACATCCCTGGCACAAACGTACGGTGGCAACCACCTCTCCAGCTCTGTTTATTCTGTACATACACCTGGCCATGAGGTTCAACAAGCGTTTATTGAACATCTGTGCTATACCAAACCATAGCTGAGGCCAAGGGCACTAAGACAAAACACTCTTTTCACAGCTTTATAATTTCCAAAGCGCTATTCACCTGTCTCACCTGAGGCAGCCTTGCAGAATCAAACTGCATCTCCAATATATCACCTGGAAGGCTGGACTCTGAAAGGCTGAGTTACTGGCTAAAGACCACACAGTCAAGAAACAGAGCATTTGGGAGCAAAATCCAGGGATCTGATTATTTAACGGTCCATTTTACCACATCACCCTATTTTTCTACACTGCTTTTTTGGCATTAATTACGGGGTGTTTTCTGACCTTGCTTATAATTCTTTGTTAACGTCACAGAGGTTGCTTAATTCCTTTTCTTGTCATTTGTTTCTGAGACAGGATCTCACGTAGCCCAGGCTAACCTCAAACTTGCCACATAGCTGAGGCTAGTCCTGAACAACAGATCCTCTTCTGTCCATCTCCCGAGAACTGGGATTACAAGCACTTACCACTATGCCCTGCATCATCGGTCTCTTAATTCTGAAATAGTTTTTCACTCCTGATTACTTAATAGCTTCTCCCGCATTATATTTTTACTTACATACAGTTCATTTTGTCGAATCAGATATTTTGTCAACAAAATGAGTAAGAATCGAAGTTCTGCATTTTTTCTGGGGCAAGCATTTCGGCTCTTGGTCACCTCCAGCTTAGAGATGCATTCTCTATACTGCGTCACTGCCGATATTTACTTCCAATCACACTACAGATTCCTAGAAGAGAGCAACCACATTATAGTTCTGGGAGTGTGGCCAAGACTAACAATATTTGCTGAATGGAATTTAAATCATGGTTGGCCCTGCTACTCCCTAAATGGGAAACATTAGCATTAATGGTTAAGCTTGAAACTCGAGTAAGAAATACCAGGGTAAGAGAGCAGGGCTCTACCTGTGATCTTGGTTCAGTTCACCAACTTAAGCCCCACAACTCTTGTTAGAAAATGGGGGTTTTAATAGCCACTTCCTAGGGTCCTTGTAGCAGTTCAATGAGAAGCATAGTACAGAGTGTGAATGAAGTGTTGTCCAGACGGCGTGCGCTTGCTATGACCACTTCCTGTGATCTTTCCAGAAGCCCCCTTCTCCCAGGGAATGTGATGCTACATTTCACCACTACAAATTGAAAGGTCAGAGTTCCACGGCAAATTATCCACGGAGCATCGACCACAAAAGCCTGTTTGCTGCAAATAACTGATGGAGCATTGTGGTCATGCTGGCTGTGGAACAGTGAGGTCCCTTTTCCTCTCTCAGTGCTATCTTATTTCATTTGTGGTAATGTGAGCTGGTGAATGATGTTTGCTTCAAATTAGATGGTACTTTGTATAATCACACCAGCCTTTATAAAGCGATGACAATTAATGCTACAGGAAATTCTCAAAACTGGGAGCTTTAAATGTTACCAGTATGTATCGGAATGAGAATGAGGACTCCAGTTTTGAGGATATAATATCATTTAGGAATTCAATGAGATGATCCCTTCAGGGTAGTGATGAGCAAAATGAAAATTAGACCCCTGCCATTTATGCCCCAGACCCTAGATAATCAAAATACTTCCGAACACCGTTTTAGCACACCGAGATTTCCAAAAATGTGAATTTTTGGTGTGTGCATGCTGTGTTTGTGTGTGTGCATATGCTTGCAGTGTGTTTACCCATGCATACACTTGTGGGGACCAGAGGTGGATACTGAATGTCTTCTCAAAAGCTCTCCGCATTATTCTTTGAGACTGAGCCCAGAGCTTGCAGTTTCACCTAGACTGGCTGGTCAGTGAGACCCCTGGGATCCACCTATGTCTGGGGAGTGCTGGGGTTACAGGCATATGGCTCTGGTTTTGTAGGTGGGTTGTGCACATTTGAATTCATGTCCTCATGCCTGAGCAGTGAACACTTCCTCCACTGAGCCGTCTCCCCAGCCCCACAAGTTTTTAGAAGCAAATTCTTACCTGTGTATTTCATCCCTAAGGCTGAATTTGGAAAACGAAAGAGAAAGGGCATGGTGATGCACTCCTAGAAACTCAGCGATTGGACAGTTGGAGGCCAGCCTTGGTTCCATAGCAACACAGGGAGAAGAGGGGAGAGGAGCAGGAGGAGGAGGAAGGGGAGCAGGAGGAGGAGGAAGGGGAGCAGGAGGAAGAGGAAGGGGAGCAGGAGGAAGAGGAAGGGGAGCAGGAGGAAGAGGAAGGGGAGCAGGAGGAAGAGGAAGGGGAGCAGGAGGAGGAGGAAGGGGAGCAGGAGGAGGAGGAAGGGGAGCAGGAGGAAGAGGAAGGGGAGCAGGAGGAAGAGGAAGGGGAGCAGGAGGAGGAAGGGGAGCAGGAGGAGGAGGAAGGGGAGCAGGAGGAAGAAGAGGAAGGGGAGCAGGAGGAGGAAGAGGAAGGGGAGCAGGAGGAGGAAGGGGAGGAGGAGCAGGAGGAGGAAGAGGAAGAGGAGCAAGTGGAGGAAGAGGAAGGGGAGCAGGAGGAGGAAGAGGAAGGGGAGCAGGAGGAGGAGGAAGGGGAGCAGGAGGAAGAGGAAGGGGAGCAGGAGGAAGAGGAAGGGGAGCAGGAGGAAGAGGAAGGGGAGCAGGAGGAGGAGGAAGGGGAGCAGGAGGAGGAGGAAGGGGAGCAGGAGGAAGAGGAAGGGGAGCAGGAGGAAGAGGAAGGGGAGCAGGAGGAAGAGGAAGGGGAGCAGGAGGAGGAGGAAGGGGAGCAGGAGGAAGAGGAAGGGGAGCAGGAGGAAGAGGAAGGGGAGCAGGAGGAAGAGGAAGGGGAGCAGGAGGAAGAGGAAGGGGAGCAGGAGGAGGAGGAAGGGGAGCAGGAGGAAGAGGAAGGGGAGCAGGAGGAGGAGGAAGGGGAGCAGGAGGAAGAGGAAGGGGAGCAGGAGGAAGAGGAAGGGGAGCAGGAGGAGGAGGAAGGGGAGCAGGAGGAGGAGGAAGGGGAGCAGGAGGAAGAGGAAGGGGAGCAGGAGGAGGAGGAAGGGGAGCAGGAGGAAGAGGAAGGGGAGCAGGAGGAAGAGGAAGGGGAGCAGGAGGAAGAGGAAGGGGAGCAGGAGGAAGAGGAAGGGGAGCAGGAGGAAGAGGAAGGGGAGCAGGAGGAAGAGGAAGGGGAGCAGGAGGAGGAAGAGGAAGGGGAGCAGGAGGAGGAAGAGGAAGAAGGAGCAAGAGGAGGAAGAGGAAGGAGGAGGAGGAGGAAGAGGAAGAGGAGCAAGTGGAGGAAGAGGAAGGGGAGCAGGAGGAGGAAGAGGAAGGGGAGCAGGAGGTCTCTTTCTATCAATGCAGAACTGTGACCAAGAAGAAAATCATTTTACAGACTTCAGGTTCCTCACTCCAGCAAATTTATTCTTTGAGCAGAAACTTTAATTTATGAGGGAGATTATGAATGGCATTCCCTGATTCTCCTCTGCCTTCCAATCTTTCCACAGTAAGCACACAGTATTTTCATGATTAGGGAAAAGGTCTTTATTATTATTTTCATTTTTCATTGAAAAGCCAAGGGTGGTGTGGGGCAGGGGAGCATGTGACCTTCCCAAAGGCTGGATGACAGTCGTGCCTTGGGAGGGGACTCACAGCTTTTTGCAGTGAAATTCAGCGAAGGATGTGGAGTCCTGACCTGGACCTGAGAATGCAGACTAATGATCAGTAAGGAACCAGTTTTGGTGTGCCTCCCTTCCGTCACACTGGTGTGGCGTCAGGCCATTCATACCTCACTAGAATCCTCACACCCACGGTCCCTCACACTGTAGGTGCTTAGCGTATATCTGCCAAAGAAACAACTGTAGTGCCAACATAGGTGACAGCGTTGCCCTCCCCCAAGACGGGCTACTTCACTGCCCGCTTGAGAAGTACAGAAGGGTCTGGAGCCCAGAAACCGAAGAGGTGACTAATTCGTGATTAGTCGCAAATCACCACTAACCAGAAACTCCAGCCAGCTAGAACTCGGTATTTTCCTTGTCATAAAAGTATTATACAGGGCTGGAGAGATGGCTCAGAGGTTAAGAGCACCAACTATTCTTCCAGAGGTCCTGAGTTCAATTCCCAGCACCCACATGGTGGCTCACAACCATCTGTAATAAGATCTGGTTCCTTCTTCTGTGTACATAATAAATAAATAAATCTTTTTAAAAAAGTATTTTATACAATAATAAAACATACAGATAAGGAAAGAAAAGGTGTATTTTAAAAACCACTGGTGATATAGGAATATAACTTGTTCACATAATCTACAATTCATAAATATGCCTACATATATTTCTTTTAACAAGAATCAGAATTTTTCCATCTTGTAGTTTTGATGTCATCAAATATTACCCTTCCACAGGATCTTAAATAGCAATAAAGCAGGGCTTAAACTTTCCCACTAGTGACCCATTTTTGCCCTATACATTTTTACAAGATGACAGGGGTGTGTGTGTGTGTGTGTGTGTGTGTGTGTGTGTGTAAGATAGGTATGCAAACTAACTGAAAATGTGCTGGAATAAAATTTTTATTTTAAAACAATTTTTGGTATATAATTTTACTAAATGTTGGAGATGAAAGCAAACATTCATTGCAATAAGATGAACATGGTTCATTTTCACAGAAAGCATTAAATCTTGGGGCTGGAGGGATGGCTCATTGGTAAACAGGATGTGATGCTCTTGCAGAGGGACCAGACCAGTGATCAGTTCTCAGTACCCAGGCTGGATGGCTCACAACTGCCTGTAACTCTATCAACAGGGATTCAATGCCCTCTTCTGGCCACCAAGGGTACTTGCTCTCACATATACAAATGCTCTTCCTGGAGCGCGCGCACACACACACACACACACACTTTAAAAAAATAATTGAGCCGGGCAGTGGTGGCACACACCTTTAATCCCAGCACTCGGGAGGCAGAGCCAGGTGGATCTCTGTGAGTTCGAGGCTAGCCCGGGCTACCAAGTGAGTTCCGGGAAAGGCGCAAAGCTACACAGAGAAACCCTGTCTCGAAAAACCAAAAAATAAAATAAAATAAAATAAAATAAAATAAAATAAAATAAATAAAGAAAGAAAGAAAGAAAGAGAGAAAGAAAGAAAGAAAAATTGAATCTTCAAATCATGGCAAGTAGTTGATGCTGAAGGACACAGCATTGTCAATGTTTTTTTTTTTTTTTCCTGAGTGGATTGATAGTTTGGTTTTTATAATCATCAATGATGATAAACTACTTTGCATAAATACGTAACACACAAAATAGCAGATGTATGTTTAGGCTATTTCAGAAATTCTATCCTAATCCTAAGTCAGTTTTTTGCTTAATGATTTTTTTTTAATGAAACACTAGTCAGCAGTTCAAACAGTAATATTTAAGGACAAACTAACACAACATAATCCAAACATACTAATTCAGTATTTGTAAGCTGAGGAGCGATGGTGGAAGAATATTAACTTTTCATTTTCCAGAGTTAGACTGTTAAGTTTCTCTAGGAGCAGAAACCCTTGTATATGCAGTAAAAACACTGCAACTCATAGCGTACAGCAGCACTGAACCCGAGCTGGGGTGTTTCAGGCAGCATTCGTCAGCGCTGCACGGCATGACGGCACAAGGTGTGCGTGGCGTATATTCAGAACCAAGGCTGCAGTGACATCACATAATGCAACACAGGTAGGCATTGTCAGGGATCCCTTAGATGCGCTGTGTAGTTAACGCTGAATTAATTTTTGGTTGTTAAGTGTTCAGAAACTCTTGCTGTTGCCAATTTCTTTTCCCCAAGCCTGACATTCAGTTACTCACCCTCAGTCACAACCCACAGCAGAAGAGGCAATAAATATAGTGTGACACCAGATGTATGCATACTAATTTGTTTACCCACACGCCTGCCACATTAAGAATGTGCCCCCCTTTTTCTTCTGCTAGAAAAGATGCTGTAATGAACATGTGATATGCAACCATAACTGAATACCTAAGTCAAATCTGGTGACACACCTGTAATCCCAACACTCAGAAGGCTGAGGCAGGAGGATCTAGAGTTTGAAGCCTGTGTGGGTTACATAGTGAGATCCCACCAGCATGAGCTACATGCCTAGACCTTATTTAAAAAAAAAAAAAAAAAAAAAAGAAAGAAAGAAAAACCAAAAACCCTCAACTAACTCACCAAATAAATAATTAAAAAATCAAATACTTGATAAAGCAAGCTGTCATCTGTAAAGGATGGTCCTTATGTGGCTTTTACAGAAGAAGCAAGAGACAGACACCAACTTCTTCAGAGCCTGAGAAGGCTGTGTGCTCAGTACAATAAATAGTCGCTGACCCATATGACAAATTATGCCTGGACCTGTCCCAGTTAGTCAGGAGCTGCTGTTTGCTAGTCAATGCCCCCGACTTGAACAATAGAGGTCAAACTGTTGCCCAAAACTCAGGATAAAGTTTGGAAGTTGGAAGCACCTTTAGAGAACAGTATTTGTCATATTAATTAATCAATCCTTGGGATTTAGGGTAAGTTATGGGAACTTTGCTGAAGACTTGATGGAGTCCTCAACCTCATAGCACTAGGAGAGTTCTGTCATCACACAGTGCTCTAATACTTTTAGAGTTCAAGACTCTGAACAAATGGGACTGTGCCCCCTCCCCTTTTTATGTTCAAGTAGAGCTAAACCAATTATGCAGGGATTCCAACAGGCTGGTTCCAATGCCACTCAAACCTTGAAAGGGGTCAATGAGTGATGTCATACACGGAAGGCTACCTTCTGCAGCATCCCATTTATGCACTTAGCCAGAACAGGCCAATCCCCAGAGATGGAAAGGAGGACAGTGCTTGAAAGGGCTGGGAAGGGTATAGCAGCTACTTTTCCTATTGTTATGAAAAATCCCTCACAGGAAGTAACTTAAGGGAGGGTTCCTTGGCTTACAGTACAAGGCTGCACAGTCCATTGTGTTGGGGAGGCACCACAGCAGGAGTGTGAGGTGTCTAGTCATAGTACAGACACACAGACAGGAAGCAGACAGCAGGCAGACAGGAGGCCGAGCTGTGAAAGCATCAGGTCTGCCTCCAGTAAACCACTTCCTCCAGCTAAGCCCCACTTCCAGGCCTGCACCCAGCAGGGGATCAGCTGTTCAAACATGTGAGCCTTTGGGGGATATTTCACATTTAAACTTCAACAGAGAAGACCAGGTATGACTTCTTAATGGGTATTGGCTTAGATGGTGATGCTCTATGCATATAACTGTAAGCATACTGAAAAGGGGACTTACGATTTAGGATAGGCTAAATTGTATAGTTAAAATGTTTAAAAGGGTGACTCTTCCCTCCATTGATTAGTAACAACAACGTGGAACGAAGATGAAGCCCAGTGAGTGGATACTGCTTCAGAGCTGTCCACCCCAGGCTCTCCCTGGGGAGGGGATGTGGTCTCTGAACCATTTCCAGTCAACTAGAGGTGCTTCCAGAAAAGCAAGCTGTAGGTTGACACATGCCTCCTGGAATCCATACAGCATCTGAGCTGGAGTCTGAGTCTGCCCTGAATATACATCTCCAATAGCGATCGGGGCAGGGCGCTGCCTCTCTTGCAGATGTTGGGCAACTTACACAAACCAGCAGGGACCAGCCAAAACCAGGAAAGGCTAAGGGTGGGTGTACTTCTGGAGTTGGTAGGCAAAACCATGTATTTCCTACGGGTCAACACTTGAGTAAAACTCCTTTCGTAGCGGCGAAATAGAGGTTAGGGAGATAAAGGGATACTAGAGTATTAGAGAAGCAAGCTGAGCAGATGAGAGGAAGTTGAGGCAGGACCAGCCGGCTCTCCCAAAGACCCTTTTCCTGGAGGAATGTGTGAGAGGCACTGTTGCGTTCACATATTCCTATTTCTAATGCAGCCAATTACAACAGGCTTCACTATGGGTAAAAATGATTTCTAAAAAGCCTCCCCCTGTTCCAGAAAAGGGCCCACCCGAAGACAGGGAGCTAGAGAAGTAACCAAGGAAAACAGCAGTTGCATCTCTGTAGCCATGAGAGCAGTCAGCTCCCACCACGGCAAAGCTGCAAGCCGATCATGTAAGCGTGAGAACAAAGTAAAGGCAAGCAGACACCACCAGGGTCCAAGGCCAGCCACACGGGCAAGGTCTCCACCAGCAACCATGGCCAGGGCGAGCCGCCAACAGTCAAGGTCAACAGTGAACAAACAAGCCGAAGATACACAAGAGGCTTCAAAGCTTGACCACTCCCCCTGAGACAGCATCAGGTGAGCAGCCTGTGGCCATCTCCCTCACTGGGCCAGGGGACACGCCAAGGGACAAGCACAGAGTGTGGGCCGGCGCCATTGGCTCAACTTGCGATATGCTCAGTGAATGAACCAATCAGAACAGAAATGTCTCCGTCTTTCTTTAGTTTCTGCCATCCTATAAAAAGCCCCTAGACAAACAGTTCAGTGGGTTTCTCCCTCTCTTGGATCCTCTCCCGAGCTCTGCTTTCTGCAACGATCTTTAATCTTCTCTTTAAGCTCTATAATAAAAAGCTCCCTTCCACACACACACCCTTCTTGTCTGTAAATTTCTCTCCCCAGTTTGTGAGACAAGGACCCAAAGGACAACCGCTGACTCACGTGAAGTTCTGGGTGACCCTACTGTCCGGTGCGCTCACCTAATATGAAAACCCTCGCTCTCAAGGACACGCCCTCTCCTGTTCCGCTATTATGAGTACTACCTGGTAGGGAGGACTCCATGAGCAGACTTTCTAAAGAACAGAGTGCCACAGGGGCGGGAGTTAGCGAGCACACATGTGTACACACACACACATGCACACACACACACACGAGAGAGAGAGAGAGAGAGAGAGAGAGAGAGAGAGAGAGAGAGAGAGAGAGAAACAGACACACGAGAGAATGAGAGAGAGACAGAGACAGGAGGGAGGGGGAGAGAGGGAGAGAAAGAGGGATTTCACTGGATCACAGAAAACTTGCTAGAATCCAAAGGAAATAAAGGATGGGGAAACCCTCGAACAGGAGAGAAAGCCCTACTGAATGTTAGTTATTAGTGAAAATGACCAGTTGTGACAGTTAATCTTGCTTGTCAACTTCACTAGATCTGGACTCAACTAAAAGGCAAGCTGGATGGGGAAACCTGGAGGGATTTTCTCAGTTAGGTTTCTGAGGTGAGAAGACGCAGCCTAACCGTGGACAGTACCTCCTCACGGCGGCTCAGATGAAGGAGGTCTAGAGGCCAAAAGGCCTGCATGGCTTTTTGCCTGCTGGTGCTTGCTCCTGCTGGCAAGGTCATCTACTCCACGGCTGCCACCGCTACTCTCCTATTCCGTTGCTAATACCAGAACGCAACTTCTTCAGGCTTCCAATGCGGACTGAAGAATCCATCCAAGAGTGGAACAGGGGATCCTCTAAACCTCAGGCCCAGCCTCACAGACTGCTGCATGGCTACCAGGTTCTCAGCCTCCCCAGTGTGAAGACGGCCAATGATGAACTACCCCGACAGCGGTGTAAGGCATGGCAGTGAATCCCCTCTTAATATATGTATTCATTGTATCTGTTCTGGTCCCCCAGGGAAGTCTGACTAATATATTCCTGCTATACTAATTTCTTGCCTTTGATCTCTGATTCTTTAAGTTTTTTAATATAACCTGAGAAATTGGAAACCACAGACCTCCTCTCAATCACCGCTTCCATCTAGGATCGGCTTCCAAAGCCAGGAAGACGCTCCACCATCACACCCATCTCGGCACACTAGGTTCAAAAATCAAGCCACGTGTCAAAGACACTTCCTACTATTCACTGGAGTCATTATCAAACAGCCAAAAACCACCAGTAGACGATACCGAGTGGACGAGACCAGAGGAATATCCGTCTGTCCCATTTTAAAGCCCCGAGACGGCACTCAGCCATCTGTCTTGGTACTCATTCCAAGCTGGAGGAAGAAACTTCTCTGTTCTGTTCAATTTAAACTCTTCAAGTGGAGCCTCAAGACCATTTCAACACATTCCATTTTCAAACAATTTGGAGTACCGCTATTTATCATCTGGGTTATGGGACGGTATTATCATGCTGTGGGGTGGAGGTGAACAGTGAGTGAAACAACGTATGCAAACGCCGCTCAGTCTGGCACATAAGCGCAGGCGTACACCTTCACTGGGTGCCTTAGGACTAGGTCAGCCACAAGGGAAACAAGCACAAGGCAGAATCAATCGTTCACGCAAAACAAAGAGGGGCCGGTAGAGAATATAGTTAAACAAGACATGAAAATATTCGGTGGCTTTCAGGTGTGGCTGGATCCAGGATTCAAATGTTTGTCAGGCTCCTCTTCGTTTCTCCCTCTGCTTTCAGACACCGGGAGACCGAGACCACCATCCACCATCTAGATGGGCTCCTCGTTAGTCAGTTCATCCGGATCTTACCTAATGCCAACCAAGTGTGACCAACAGTGACCAACCAACAGTGACCGTGACAGGGAAAACTGTGGCCTCCACAGAGTTTTCCTTACATCGGAGAGGGGGTGCTATGGTTTGAATACAATTTGAATATGTCCCCGCCCAAATTCATGCAATAGAAGCCTGACCATGTGTGGCAGTGTTAGGGTGCTGGGACTTTTAGGGGGTGGAGCCTCATGCCAAGTCATTCATTCCTGGAGGCTCACCCTTGGAAGGGATTCATGCCAGTCTCAAGGGACCACAGGTGCTGAAGGTGTTAGAAAAAGAACATCTTGGCTCCTGAGCCTCTCCGGAACGGAATGCTGTTCCACTTCTCCTCTCACCTCATTACCATTCCATCTACCATGCGGTGAGGACCATTGGGGGCCCACACACAGGCAGAACTGAGGGATGACCTGGGCCGTCCGGTCTCTGTAACTGTGAGCTCAATCACATGCTTCGGAAGAAGCGCCCTGTTTTTGGTACTGTCAGAGCAACAGAAAATGGACTAATCCGGGGACCCATTAGAAGATAAAGGCTAAAGGAAGGCTGAAAAATAAAAAATGTCCATCTTCCACAAAACAAGGCCATGCCTTCTGCTGTCACTAAAATCAGCTTTCTCGTCTCCATGCTAGGACACACACCCCTGTCACATTTCTCTTGCCTTTGACATATGTGGGGCGGGGGAGGGCAGCAAAGATCGGGTCTCACATAGATTTGCCTATGAGTTTGGGTACAGCTAGTTTATGCTGCAGATGGACGGCATGATACTTCTGCCAGTGGCCTCCAACTCTAACATAACTTCTGCTCTCCATTTCTTAAAAACACCCATTTTAGATCATGTTGTGCTAAGCACGGGCTAACAGCCTTCCTGGTTTCCTTCCAATAGGATGCTAGTAAAATCCTGCAAAGCCCTGCCACATACTGGTCATCTACGCCTTCAATGACCTGGTTCCACTTCTAGGCTCTATTCAACTTTGTGACCACGAAGGGCTCAAACCCAAGCTTTCTGAGAAGCCAGGGGTGAGGTCTAACAGAAAAGCTTCACCTAAGTCTCTGGGGAAGGGAAGAACGAATGCGCTTGGAGTGCCCTGGGGCTGGGTACTGACGGTTTACAGGCGACCCTCGGTGAAAGTGAAAACACCACCAATCAGGTTGCTCTCCCTTGAAAACACTTGGATACACAATGCTACTTCGGAGCCAGTCCACCAACAGGTTAACACAGCACACTTGTACGGGTCCACCAGAGCCATGCCAAAAACTCACTCGGGGAGTTTTCACTAAATTTAAGGTTGCCTGGAATGGGGTGGCGGCTGGGGGGTGGAGATAGGGGGTGAGGTAATCATTTTAGTTTTTAAGTAGTATTACCAGCCACATGCTCTGCCCCCCACTGTCTCCCTAATTTTGTCGGCCTTTCATTGGCTCCCTATCCCTTCTACCGCAGTTAGCATGTTTTGCAGGGACAGTAATTTATTCCTTTTAATCCGTGTACAACGGCCAAATGGATCATTTGGCTCAGTCAAAAATCTCATCGTTTAAGCCTTAAACAAAAATGGATTTTGAATCGAAAAGCTCACCAGCCTCAAGCTCTACCTCATTTTCACATGGCCTTGTCCAGCTTACAGCTTACGCCTTCCCGGCACGCTAGCTCAGTCTACTGGAGCCTGGTGGCAGCATGGCCTCTAGGGGACAAGTCCTTCTGCGTAGCCACCCCTCCCGGATTAATCCTAGTCTCGGAGCCGCCAGCAAGACTCTGGATTTTTGTTTGTTTATTATTATTTTTTTTTTAAAGGCTAATGCCCTTATCTTTGCACTCCAGCCGGAAGGTCTGTTGAGCCTTCTTTCCTGCCCCTTGGCTTCTAAAATTGGGCCCGGTGCCTCGGGCCGCCTTCTCCGAGTTAGGAAAAGGGCTCGAACTTTCCCAGGGAACCGAGGGGCGTCCCCGCAGCGCCTTAGCATCCCCCCCCTCCTCCCTCCCCGCAAAGCCCCGGTGGCGCCGGAGGGAATGCGCTGCGGCCCTCGCTCCTGTCCTCCTCCTCCTCCTCCTCCAAACCCGGGCGGGGACCCCAGCAAGCACCCGGTGCACAGCGCCCGCCAGGCCCCTCGCTCGCCCCAGCCCCTAAGCCGGGCTCGGAGGTCGGGGTGGGGTGCCACCTGCGGGCCGCCACGCGCGGGCTCCGGTGCGCGGCTCCCGAGCAGACTGGGCGGCTCCCTACCGGGCTGGGCGGCTCCCCCGCGGGTGCGGGGCGAGGGGCGCGGGGCCTGGGGGTGCAGAGTCGCAGGCCGCGCTGCGGTCCCACCCGGCCGAGAGGCGGCGCGGAGCCCGCACGGGGCCGCCTCGGCGATTGGCTGCGCCTCCCCCCCCCGCTCCGCCCGCCGCGGCGCCCGAGGAGCGAGGACGCGGGGACCCGCCTCCCGCCCGCTCCCGACCCCGGGCGCGCGGGATAAAAGGCGGGCGGCGGGCGCGGGAGCCCGGGCCCTGCAGCCTGCGAGCGCCACCGGCGGGCCGGGTTCACCCGCCGCCCACCCCACCCCCGCTCCCGGCACGGCCGAGCCCCGGGCGGTACCTGCAGCCGAGGAAGAGCTCGGGGACACCGCGCCACCGCCGCCGCCTCCAAAGTCGCCAAAGTTGAGAGGCTGCCGCCCACCGGGAGCAGGAGGGAAGGTGCGAGCGCGCGGGGCCCGAGCCGAGCGAGCGACGCGCAGACCTTCCGAGCGCACGGCCGTCGGCGGCCTCTCCCGAGCCGCTGCGGCTTCCCAGCGCTGTGAGTGGTCGGCTAGACCGACGGCTGGCTAAGTATTTCCGTTCAATTGTTTATGGGATGCGATTGTGTATTTTTGTGTCGGTGGAGGGAGTTAAGGCAGAATGCGTCCTTTTTAGAAACTGAGTTTCTGATAGTGAGACGGTTGCATTGAGAGAAGGTACCTGGAAATCTTACTGAGTTGGAGGAAGCCAGGAAAAATATGTTTAACAGGTTTTTTTTTTTCCTCTTTCCCCTGTTGGAAATGAAAGCCATTTCCAAAGTTAATTGGAACGAAAGTAAACACGGGATAACTGAGGGGTTAACTAGTGGCAGTTAACTTGTACTTTCCTTCCTTTTTAAATATTGTTACCAGATTGGTGGGAGGCTGAGCTGGTGAGAAGCGCCTGGAAGAGACTGAGAGGCGACCATAATGTCGTTAAGGCTCCACACACTGCCCACCCTGCCTGGAGCTGTCAAACCGGGTTGCAGAGAGCTGCTGTGTGTGTTGGTCCTCACGGTGATGGTGAGCCCCGGAGCCTCAGGAGTGTGCCCCACAGCTTGCATCTGCGCCACTGACATTGTCAGCTGCACCAACAAGAACCTGTCGAGGGTGCCTGGGAACTTTTTCAGACTGATTAAAAGACTGGATCTGAGCTACAACAGAATTGGACTTCTGGATGCCGACTGGATTCCCCTGTCGCTTGTCAAGCTGAGCACTCTGATTGTTCGTCACAACAACATCACCAGCGTCTCCACGGGCAGTTTCTCCACAACTCCCAATTTAAAGTGTCTTGACTTATCATCCAATAGGCTGAAGTCGGTGAAGAGTGCCACGTTCCAGGAGCTGAAGGTTCTGGAGGTCCTCTTACTTTACAACAACCACATTTCCTATCTGGACCCGGCAGCTTTCGGGGGACTCTCCCACCTGCAGAAACTCTACTTGAGTGGGAACCTCCTCACACAGTTTCCTATGGATTTGTATGTCGGGAGGTTCAGGCTGGCCGATCTGACATTTTTAGATGTGTCTTATAACCGAATCCCTTCCATACCAATGCACCATATAAATTTAGTGCCCGGAAAACAGCTGAGAGGCATCTACCTTCATGGCAATCCGTTTGTCTGTGACTGTTCCTTGTACTCATTGCTGATCTTTTGGTATCGTAGGCACTTTAGCTCGGTGATGGATTTTAAGAACGACTACACCTGTCGCCTGCGGTCGGACTCCAGGCGCTCCCATCCGCTGTCCCTGCTGCAGGATAGCTTTCTGAACTGTTCCGAGAGTGTCATCAACAGCTCTTTCCACGCACTTGGCTTTATTCACCAGGCACAGGTCGGGGAAAGGCTGGTGGTCCACTGTGACAGCAAGACGGGTAATGGAAATACTGATTTCATCTGGGTTGGTCCCGATAACAGACTGCTGGAGCCCGATAAAGACATGGGAAACTTCCGTGTGTTCTACAACGGCAGTCTGGTGATAGAGAACCCTGGCTTTGAGGATGCCGGAGTTTATTCTTGTATTGCAATGAATAGGCAACGTCTGTTAAATGAAACTGTGGATATCATGATAAATGTGAGCAATTTCACTATAAACAGATCCCATGCTCATGAAGCATTTAACACGGCTTTTACCACTCTGGCCGCCTGCGTGGCCAGCATAGTCCTGGTACTGCTCTATCTGTACCTGACGCCGTGCCCATGCAAATGTAAGCCCAAGAGACAGAAAGATGTGCTGAACCAAAGCAGTGCCCACTCTTCCATTCTCAGCCCCGGCCCCTCTGGTGACGCCTCCGCTGATGATCGGAGGGCAGGTAAAAGAGTGGTGTTCTTGGAGCCCCTGAAGGACGCTGCGGCGGCGGGACAGAACGGGAAAGTCAAGCTTTTCCCCAGTGAGACCGTTATAGCCGAGGGCATCTTAAAGTCCACGAGGGTGAAGTCTGACTCAGATTCCGTCAACTCCGTGTTCTCGGACACACCCTTTGTGGCATCCGCTTAGCTGTGTGCCTGTGTTTGTCTGCTGTCGTGATTTAATCTCTCCCTATTTAACCTTGTGTGGTCCACAAAAATCAATAGCAGGGCAGAGATTGTTTTGTCTTTTGAGATAGAACCAAATGGTGTCTTAAGATGGTTGCTAGGAAGTGAGGCCGAGCACACTGTTTGCTCGCTGTGCTGGGGAAAGAGGAGGTCGGTTTTGAGAGTTTAAGTTCTGGATGACAGCGTCTTAGCCTTCAGCAGCATGGATGGTTGCAAAGCTGGTCTGAAGGCAGTGTGACTGGCCACTCTCCTTCTATTTGGCTATCTTAAAGGAAAAAGGAGTTAAAAAAAGGAATAAAATGCATCAGCATTCTTTAAATAGACTGTTCACTTACTAGAACCAAAGTTGAGCTTTTCTTCCTCTCTCTCTCTCTCTCTCTCTCTCTCTCTCTCTAAGAAAAAAGATTAGCCACTTCTTTCATTTTTAAAAGATGTCACAGGAAGAATCGGTTATGTATAAAGCATAATGTTAGTTTAGAGGTTTTTCAGCCCAAAATCATCATTTCAGACCAGAGTGGATGAACTGATAACATCCACGGGATTGTGCCACGTCTTGTGGAGTGGGGAGTGGGAGGTGTACTTGTGGGTTCTCTCCCTTCTCCGTGTTCTTTACGCTGTATCCGGGTACAGAAGCTCTCACTGAAAAAAAATTTAAAGGTGTCATTATTTGTTGCCAAGAGTATGTGTCGATACCAAAATGTCTGAGCAACTCTCCAAGCCTTTGTTGTCGCAGACTCGTTTGTCCCTTTGCTTGTCTATCTGTAAAATCTTAAGTTATATGAACCACCAAGTGGACCCAAATGTGTGCTGTGCTTGAGACATTTAAATCAGTGTAAATACATGTGCTCTGTGACTTGGTGTTTCGGTTGCCTGTTTACAAATGCCGTCTCAGATGTTTTCTGTGACTAGATGGTACTGCTTGTGTAAAGCACCGTTACATGGTGTACACAGTATCTCTTCAAAATTATTCTTATTACAATAGGGACTTTATTTTTTTTTTAAGAGGGAGAAAACAGCTTTAATATATTCTAGCCAGATTTTTTTCCTCTCTGTATCACAGTTTGCTCTGATATCTCGCATTCCAGCCAGGTTTGGAAGACACTGAAATTCTAGTTTTAGGACAAGTGAATACCTGGGAGACCTGATGATTCCCACATCTGCTAGGAGATAATCATGCACCTCTCTGGCACTAAAATGGAGGGTTCAGACCAATTGATGCTTCAGGTTCCTTCCCGTATTAGAATCTGGTTTTCTGGCCGCTCCAGCTGCCAGCTCCAGAGTCACGCTGGCCTTTAACCTGTACCATATACCGAGGGAATCTAGGGATGGGGCTAGGATGGGTTGGCATCGCACTAACAGGTTAGGATGAACTAGCGCAGCACTTCAGCTCACAAGGGTTTGAGTGAAGGAGGCTCAGAGAGAATCATGGGTCGTGTATGGCCAAACAGTGACTGATTGACAGGGGCAGAAGAAACCCCAGGCTCAGCGTGCTCCCTGGAGAAGATAAGGGGTCCCACAGAATGGTTAAACACCCGTGGGCGTGGAGAAGGAATAAAATCAGTGATGAAAGGCAGAGGAGGGAACATCTCCCTAGGGAACGCTGGGAAGGGTCAACAGTGGCTATTCTAGAGACAGATGAGGATGGAGGGTTGACTGTGATAGTGGTGACTCACCGGGAACACAGTTTGTAATAGTGGGCACGGGGCAGCTCCCTCGGGGCTGTGTGGCATTCTCTATAGCAGACTGGTCCGGCAGGAAGTTAAGGAACAAGTGGTCAGGGAATAGGATTGTGGGAGACTGTGGGAGTCCAGCTCCCACCCTTCCCACCTTTTCTAGGGTTCTTAGGAGGAGGAGAGAAGGATAAGAAATACTAGGTAGAAAGACCTAGCTGACGAGAAGAAAGACAGAAACACAGGATAGCTTCGGGAGGGCCTGGATCAACACCCACCAGTCTTGAAGGTTTATTCAAAAGGCTTTTTCTAACACGCCAAGGTGTGGGGCAAAAGACTTTCCCCTTGCTAGATCAAAGCACACTGCACAGCCAAGTGTAGACCCTTCCAAACACCTGGTAACCACGCCTGTGGTCAAATCATCCCCTTATGCAGCCCTGCTGGGTAAAGCAAGGTCAGATTCTCGGACTCTGAGTAATTTGGGCCTCCACATAGGATGTGGAATGGGGGCTCAGTATTGTGAACATTATTACACAGTGTTAGAAATGACCGCCCTGCTTCTCAGATCCCTCACCTTGTGGACAGGATCCTTCAGAGCCATGTTACCAGCAGGCATTTTAACATGGTTGCAGCTGTTTATTAGAAGATGTGTGGAGCTGGTGTGACCTCGGGGGCCATCTTCTCTTCTTCCTTCATATTTAGATCACAGCAGCCACTGAGGGCATGGATGTGCTACCTCTGGGGATGATGGGGCTGGCACCACTCTGGCAACAAAATTGAAGAGGGTCCCTAAATTGCATCTTGTCCAGATGAGACCTGTAAGGACTTCCATCTGCTGATTCTAGGAAATAAGTGTTGGGCTTGGCAGGGAGTAGGGGCAGTGCTGGTAGTGAGTCGGTGATGGCATTCAATCCCAGCTTCTCCTAATGCCCAGATGCCACGTTAGGGGGAGGATACTCTTAAATAGAATCCAAGGTACTTCCAATCAGAGTAAAACAACAAACAGTCCCTAGTTTTCAAAGCTCTCATTCTCGACCTAACCTAGGAAACAAGAAGATGGTAATAAATCCTGGAACTGAGTATTGTGGTGTGGAATTCTAAGTGCCTAGGCATATCAATTTTTAAGTAGGAGCCTGGTCTCATGTATTTTAAATATAGGAACAAAATTAATGTGTGTTTTATAAATTTACCTCACTCAAAACTTAATAATTTTTTTTCTAGGCAAAAACCTGGACTTATGCAGCTGAGTTACTGTCTTAAGCCAGTGGGGAGAGAGCACATAATGGGGAGAGAGTGCATAGTGGGGCCAGAGCGCATAGTGGGGCCAGAGCGCAGAGTGGGGAGAGAGCGCATAGTGGGGAGAGAGCGCATAGTGGGGCCAGAGCATATAGTGGGAGAGAGCGCATGGTGGGGCCAGAGCATATAGTGGGAGAGAGTGCATAGTGGGGAGAGAGCGCATAGTGAGGCCAGAGCATATAGTGGGAGAGAGCGCATAGTGGGGCCAGAGCATATAGTGGGAGAGAGCACATAGTGGGGAGAGAGTGTACATAGTGGGACCAAAGCACATAGTGGGACCAGAGCACATAGTGGGGCCAGAGCGCATAGTGAGGAGAGGGCGCATAGTGGGGCCAGAGCGCATAGTGGGGCCAGAGCACATAGTGGGGAGAGAGCACATAGTGGGAGAGAGCGCATAGTGGGAGAGAGCGCAAAGTGGGGAGAGAGCACATAGTGGGAGAGAGCGCATAGTGAGGAGAGAGCGCATAGTGGGGAGAGAGCGCAAAGTGGGGAGAGAGCACATAGTGGAAGAGAGCACATAGTGAGGAGAGAGCGCATAGTGGGGCCAGAGTGCATAGTGGGGAGAGAGCGCATAGTGGGGAGAGAGCGCATAGTGGGGCCAGAGCGCATAGTGGGGAGAGAGCGCATAGTGGGAGAGAGCGCAAAGTGGGGAGAGAGCGCAGAGTAGGGACAGAGCGCATAGTGGGGAGACAGCGCATAGTGGGGCCAGAGCATATAGTGGGAGAGAGCGCATGGTGGGGCCAGAGCATATAGTGGGAGAGAGCGCATGGTGGGGAGAGAGCACACAGTGGGGAGAGAGCGCACAGTGGGAGAGAGTGCATAGTGGGACCAGAGCACATAGTGGGGAGAGAGCGCATAGTGGGAGAGAGCACATAGTGGGGAGAGAGCGCATAGTGGGAGAGAGCACATAGTGGGGAGAGAGCGCATAGTGGGAGAGAACACATAGTGGGGAGAGAGCGCATAGTGGGAGAGAACACATAGTGGGGCCAGAGTGCATAGTGGGAGAGTGCATAGTGGGGCCAGAGCGCATAGTGGGGCCAGAGCACATAGTGGGGAGAGAGCACATAGTGGGGAGAGGTGGAGGCTCATGGAGAAATCAAGTGCTGGTCTCAAGTGTGACATTTTCTTTCTCAAAGATGTATTATTTCGTTGTGTGTGTGTGTGTGTGTGTGTGTGTGTGTGTGTGTGTGTGTACACGAGTGCAGGGATCTGTGCAGGCCAGAGGTGCCCGATCCCCTGGAGTTGGAGTTACAGTAGTTTTAAGCTTCCTGACTTGGGTGCTGGAAACTGAACTCTGGTCCTGTGTAAAAGCAGTGCATGCTTTTAACCACTGCGCCATCTGTAGCCCTGATGAAATTTCCTTGGGTCTAGAGTATTTTCACTGAGATGGAGATTCTGGGTTCACTCTTTTCTCTATGTGTATAAAATAATTGTTATTTAGAGTTAAAAATTTCAGAGGGACGGGGTGAGGATTTGGTAGGTAAAAGCCAAGCCTGATGACCTGAGTTGGGGTCCCTAGAACCCAGGTCAAAAACTGTATCCAGTAGCCAAGCATCAGCAATCCCAGAACACTGTAGACAGATGAGGTAGAGACAGGATCTCCAGAATCGAGGGCAGCGAGTCTGGCTTCACAGCGGTGAATACTCAGACCAGGGGCAGGGCTGGCACAGGCCAGTGTGAGAAGGTCGTCCTCTGACTTCTACTCACCCACTGCGGCATCTACATCTCCCCCTACACACAAGTACACACACGAGCACACACACAAAGTACACATAAAAACACAAGTATACACAGGCACACACAAACCAGTATATACACAATCACACAAACATACAAGTATACACACACAAGCACATATAAGTACACACAAGCACTCACACAGACACACAAACACATGTATACACACAACACACACAAAATATTTTAACAACAGTGTTAAAACTAACACCCTGAAAGGATGCACTAAAAAGACTTCAGTATGTAGGCTCGGCCTCTGCATTACTCCTCACTGCTGCCCCAGACACAGTTCAATTTTTTTTTTTAGTTTTGCTTGATTAAACTTAGAGAAATGAATCTTGGCCGGACGGTGGTGGCACATGCCTTTAATCCCAGCACTCGGGATTAGAAAAGTGAATTTTGTTTTTCCAAATAAACATTTCCCCAAAAAACAGGAATTAGAAAAAAGAATAGTTGAAATGTATGAGGGCAGAACATAAGAGGAACAGGCAGATACACTCAGCCAGGACCTGAGAAGATGTGTGGTTGGGGAATCCTACTAAGTACTGTTGACATGGGATCCAGCCCGGTCCTCAGGACCACCATCATTTTCTCGGCCGTAGCCGCAGCTGGTTCCTGCCGCCTCTAGTGTCGGGCCTGCCAAGAGGCCAAGCAGTTAAGTCCAAAGCCAGGCTTCCCCACAGAATCTTGGGGAAAGTAAGAAAACATGGGCTTCCAGTCTCCTCACCAGAGAGCCTAATTCAGGAAGTTTAGGGTGGAGCCTGCCAATCACAGTTAAAAATTTTCCTTACCATATCATTCTCATTCTATGTGATGTGTTAGGACACATGCTAAGTGGGACCAGAGCAGATTTCATGTGTCGAGGCCCTGTCAAAATGCAGTTCATGGATTTATTAATAAAAAGAAAAATCTTAGTCCCCTAAAAATAGACCATTCTTTTTTTTTAAATCAAGATTTTTTTTTTTTTTTTTTTTTTGGTATGCTGACTCTAAATAGACCCCTAAGTAAAGCACCGGCTGGAACTTAACATCTTATGTTTTTCTAAATTATGAAATCTAAAATTGCTTTGACATGACAACATCCCTGATTCTTTCATTTTTCCGCTATTTTTAGTCTGAAAGCAGCTACAACAGATCGGATTTGTAACAGCGAGCATTGAAGCTTTCAAATTTGATTAGCTCATGGCACCGTCAGCTTCTAGCCCAAGGATTTTGAGTGCAGGTTCCATTTACAGAGAACCGAAATGCCATTGTTTTCCAACATACTAGACTATTCCTTTTAAAAACCCACTAGATCTGTTCCTGGTTCCCCCCTCCCTCCCCTTCCCAAGGGCAGCTCCAGGCCCGTGTTCCTTATTTCTCATCATGGTAGTCTGTGTGGAGAGGTACTTACTGGTTTACCATATACCTAATCAGTTGTTTTTTTTTTAAATCACAATAATCATGAAAGCTTTTTAAGTACTCACATGGGTGTTTTCCTGGAGTGTCTTCGTGAGACATGGGCTACACATAAGCTTTCTCTGGGTCCTAGTCTGCTGTCTGTTGCTTTGATAACAAGGTGAACAAGCAACTTGGGGAGGGAAGAGTGTATTTGCCTTATGCATTCTGACACAGTCCATCGCTGATGGAAGTCCGAGCAGGAACTGTAGAGCGGCGCTTCTTACTGGCTTGCTCTCCTTGGCTTCCTCAGCCTGCTTATGCATCTTAGGATACTTGCATAGGAGTGGTACTGCCCACAGTGGCCTGGGCCTTCCTACATCATTCATCAGTCAAGGAAATGCCTCACAGACATGCCCCCACAGGCTGTCCTGATGGAAGCAAGGCCTCCTTTGAGATTTCTTCTTCTCAGCCGGGCGGTGGTGGCGCACGCCTTTAGTCCCAGCACTCGGGAGGCAGAGGCAGGCGGATCTTTGTGAGTTCGAGGCCAGCCTGGTCTACAGAGCGAGATCCAGGAAAGGCACAAAGCTACACAGAGAAACCCTGTCTCGAAAAAACGGAAAAAAAAAAAAAAAAAAGAGATTTTCTCTTCTCGGGGATGTCAAGTTGATATAAAAAAAAAAAAAAAAAAAAAAAAAAAACCTAGCCAGCATACCTCTTGAATAATTTAGAGTATTGCCTAGGGGCCATTGAGACTTGCAGATGGATTACAGGGAAGGCAGTGCTTTTTTTTTTTTTTTTTTAAAGATTTATTTATTTATTATGTATACAGAAGAGGGTGCCAGATCTCATTGCAGATGGTTGTGAGCCACCATGTGGGTGCTGGGAATTGAACTCAGGACCTCTGGAAGAGCAGTCAGTGCTCTTAACCTCTGAGCCATCTCTCCAGCCCCCGAAGGCAGTGCTTTTATAATGAGGACATGGGTAAACAAAACGGTCAAATAGACACTGTAAACATGCAAAAATGGCATTTATACTGGATTCCTGTATTAAGCACCTACTGAGTACCAGGCGTACAATGAGAAGTAGCATTGGTTTGCCGGCATTTCCCCATCACAGCAAGCTCGAAAGATGGGGAGCCCAGCATATGGAGAGAGACGCGCAAAACAGAAAAAGGAATTTTCTCAGGTGACCCGGTTAATAACCTGTATTAAATCATATAGACACACACACACACACACACACACACACACACACACACACACACCCCTCTCCATAGTCTTACGTAGACAGTTTACTGGTAGAAGTACTTTGTAAGGCGTCAGTCATCAGTAGATAAAGACTGTAAGGAAGCTGACTGAGGCAGAAGAGTGTCAGCTGCATAAGTGTGGGGACCCGAGTTGTGATCCACAGCACCCACGTAAAAACCTGAACTTGATTGCAGGCACCCCTAACCCAGTGCTACGGTAGGAGGCTTGGGGTGGTGTAAATGTGTGGAGACCTGGAGCTGCCTGGGCAACCAGGCTAGCCAGCTGGTGAGTTCCGGGTCTAGTGAGAGCCGATTTCAGACAATAAGTCTGTCCACAGACACGTGTACACATGTACATACAGACACACAAAGGAGGGGAAGTAATGAACTTCCAGGGAAAGTGTGTGGAGAAGATGAACAGGAGAGCCTACGTTATAGAAAGTGTGGACACGCGTTTGAGAACAAATGGGGTACAAGGAGCAAAAATGGGACTCCATCTAGGAAGATGTAGATTAGGTAGCTGTTATAGTTACTTTTCTATTGCCCGGACAGAAACCATGACTAAGGCATCTTATGAAAGAAAGCATTGAATTTGGGGGCTCGGTTCCAGAGACCGTGACCGTCGTGGGGAGCCTGGCAGCAGGCAGGTATTGCTCTGGAGCAGTAGTTGGGAGCTTACATCCGACCAGAAGCCTCCAGGCAGAAATAGAGCGAAAATGGAAGTGGGTTGGGCTTTTGAAGCCTCCAAACCCACACCCAGTGACACACCTCCAACAAAGCCGCATGTCCCAGTCCTTCCCAAACACGCTGACCAACTGGAGACCGAACATTCAGATCTCTGAGCCCATAGGGACTATTCTCATGTAAACCGCCATGGTAGCCCAGGATTTCTCCGTTTACTGGCTCCTTACTCTGTTTCTGCTTCCCCATGCAATCACTTAGCACACAAAATAAACTTCTGCTTTATCCCTGCGAACTATTATCAACATATTTAAAAGAACATGTGATTGATTTCAGTATTCAGAAAAAATGAAAAAGGATCCAGGGTTTCTGGAGTCGAAGTTTTATTGGAGGGAGGGCAGAAAATTTGTTTTCAAATTTCCAGGAAAATAGTAGGGGCAATTAAGACCTTTTTTTTGAGGACTTCCTAAACTAATTTTAAAATTAGGTTTCTCAAGCTAATTTAAAATGATCTTATCAGGTACCACTGCTAGCTTACTTTATTAAAATTTTCCACTAGATAATATTCTAGCTGGGCACCAAATATATTTTCAGAAAATCTGGTAGTGTCCATGGAATCTTTGTATCATAGGACTGCAGGACAAAGGGTCACCATGTTGGTAACAGATAGCCAAGGTCACCGAGCATTGCCAGTGCTGTGGGGCCGTAAGGGGTGCATAGTGACTGTACTGTTCTCCTCCAAGACATGTTGGTGTGGAGAGGGTGTCTTAGTTTGGTTTCAGTTGCTGTGCTAAATCACTTGACTAAAACTCACCCGGGAAGGAAAGGGTTTATTTGGCTTACATATCTCAGGTCACAGTCCGCCGAGGGAAGCCAAGGCAGGTATCTGAAGGCAGGAACTGAGGTATGAACTATGGCTGCCCCCTGCTTTTTTCCTTACAGCTCTCAGGGCACTCCCTCCCGGACCACCTGCTCAGGGGTGGAGCTCCACCTACCGGCAGTCTGACGGAGGCATTCTCTCAGTTGAGGTTCCCTCTTCCCAGAGATGTCTAGGTTTATGTCAAGTTGGCAAAAGCCCATCAGCCCAGAGGGTTAATCAGATAAAACTAAAGCTATTCAAGAGTGATCAAGATTTGCCTATTAGTGCCTCTAACAGCCAACAGGAGGTAAAACTGGAAGATGATTGGCAGACACCTTGCTTTAGTCACCTGAACTAATGTGGTAAAGACTTGAACACTAGTTAAATAGGCCCTAGATCAGTGGTTCTCAACCTGTGGGTCAAGACCCCTTTGGGGTCGCACATCAGATGTTTATATTACGATTTATAATAATAGCAAAATGACAGTTATGAAGTAGTAACAATTATATGGTTGGGGGGGTCACCACAACATGAGGAACTGTATTAAAGGGTCGCAGCGTTAGGAAGTTCGAGAACCACTGATATAGATGCTGTGAGTGTCGTCTTCACCAGGGTCCCTCACCTGCTGATGCTTTATGAAGGTAAGATAAGCTAGTAAATGTGTCCTGAAATGAATGTCAGAGGTTCCGTTTCAAGTTGGACTACCTGTGGCGTATGACCATTCTTGATCTAATCTAGAGGGGAGGGCATTCTAGCCCGGTGTCTACACCCACAGCCCCAAGCCTCACCTCTACCACAGTAGATAGAATGAAGCTCTCTGAAAGTGTGCTGTCTATATCATAAGAAAGAGAACAGTAATAATTATTTCCTGTGTAGACTCCATGCTAAAGGCTCTGCACATCGGCCTCATGCCTGTGAGGTTATTGTTTTGGATGTACCTTTTACAGCGGGTGAGCTTGGAAGTGTTGCGGGAGTCTCCCCAAGAGTATCAGGATCTGAACTCCTTGGTCTGGACCAAGGACTGCTTTAGATACCGTATGCAGTATCTTTCATGTCCACAAGAGGGCTCTGCTCTTGCTGCGTTTCTTGGCTGGCGGTCACCTTCCCTTCAGTGGTCCCGCTGTTCTCCAGCCTTGCAGAATCTCCCCTGCCCACAGCCCCAGCTGAGGTTGCCTTCCATCAGTACTGTTCTTTATTCTTCTCCCTATGCCCCCATCTTTCTGACTGAGAACCTCACTCTGTACAGAACATCATCTATCTCTTTAGCCGAAGCTTGGCACGTAGTAGGCACTTAATTTCAATTTCACTCACCCACTCACTCACCCAGTACACAGTATTGAATACCTAATATGTACCTCTCCTTGTCCTCAACCTGAAGATCGACAACAATCAAACCACTCCCAGGTTTTGAGGAAATGCAGAGTTTTGCTGTGAGGTCAATGTCTCAATGTTGAAATGCTCTGCCTGGGAGGTCCAAGAGTTCCAGGAAGAAATAATGCCTGCTGGAAGATTGAAGGAGGGCTTTGCTTAGAGGGGTCCTGGGTGTTTTCCACAGCACGTTCCATGGACATCCAGCCCAGTAAAAAGGCTGGAAGTATGGATCTGCCTTATGATGAGTGTGGCCAGTGGGGGTTTACACTTTGGATGGGGTGCAGTGTAAAACCCCCACTTCACAGGTCTATGTCCCTCTGCTCTGGAGACGAAGCCCCACTGTGCATAGCTCTTCAAGGAAGCCTGGCTAACGTGGCTCACACAGATAGATCTGTATGTTTTGATAGCCTAAAAAAAGAGCTAGAAATACTAGCTTCTCATGTGTAACTGTGTGGGCTTAACTGGGTCGTGATGAAATAATCCTGCTTAATTCAGTTATCAGTCCATAGTCCAAGAACGTCTCGGAGCCAATGTTTACTCAAGCCTCATTGTAATTAAATTTACATTGCTAGCCCACATATTGACTCGACTAAGCCAATTTTGTAAGAGTGGATGACTTGGGTGGAAGGAGACGGAGACAATATGACTTTTAAGGATAAAGTAGCATCAGACCTGGAGAACTAACTCCCAGCAGTTCGGGCTGCATGATGAGCGTGCGTGTGTGTGTGTGTGTGTGTGTGTGTGTGTGTGTGTGTGTGTGTGTGCACTCCGCCCCACCTCTGCCTACTTAAACACTTCTCAGAGCATCTGTGTTTGAGCCACACTGCCTCAGTCTTGTCTTATACAATTGCTGTGCACTTAAAAGAATCAGCTTTTCATCGTTACTCCCTTTCTCCAAAGAACGCATCTTGCCCAAGGGGGAAAAACGCAATGAAATATCTATGATGCGGAGTTTAAAAGAAGTTGATTGTTTTTTATTTGCTCTCAAACTTTTAATATTCATACTTAATTACAACCTAAGGGAAGCCTTTGGTTTTCAATCTGACCTACTTCAAATCAGTGGAGAAAAAAGCTAACATTTCCCCTTAGCAACCATTAATAATAACTTTGACTTTTTTCCCAAAACCCAGAGGAAACACACTGCTTGATTGTGGGCCAAGTTTGTCAGGAGATGTTTGTGCTGTAAATTTCGGTCATCTTAGGATCCAATTGGGAAAGTGTACCATTGACTGTTATATATAATTTGTAATAAGGGACAACCGTAATCGCTTATGGTATATAGTGATTGGAAGGACAAAGTGTTGCCGGGTTTTTTGTTTTGTTTCTTATGTAAATGGTCAACAATAGGCAGCTTAAGAATTTGGCGAGGATTCTGAAGATGAAATCGTACATAACCCCACACAGGGTCTCAGATTTCCTAAAGAACCAAATCAGGCATTACTTTACAGGGAGTTTTCTACTGATGATTGGTGGCTTTGCTCACCCCCTGCTATTTGTCACTCAGCTTGTTCAGTTTTAAGTGCCACACACTGGGGGAGGTAGGAATGTCACTTACAGGGTAAGGCATCCTGTACTTCTTGACTTGAGATGACGGCGGGATTCCTGCGAGGCAGTGAAACCTCTTCTCCAGGGCGTGATTGAGAGATGTGGGCAGAGGCATTTCCAGGAAGGTTTCCTGGCTGACATCTTCGTCTCCTCTCATTCCAGAAACTACTTAGAACTTAAGAACTAAGTACTTAGCTGCTATCAAACTACTTTGAAGATGAACTGGCTTTTTGGAACCCATTCCCTATGGTGGGATACCTCGCTCAGTCTTGATGCAGTGGGGAAGGGTTTAGTCCTGCCTCAACTTGGTGTGCCAGCCCATGTTGACTCCCCAAGGGAGGCCTTACCCTCTCTGAGGAGTGGATGGGGGACGAGGTGGGGGGGGGAGCGGGAGAAGGGAAGGGAGGGGGAACTATGTTTGGTATGTAAAATGAAAAAAAAATTAAATAAATAAAAAGATACTCAGCTACACACACCCCCAGCTCCTTCCCAGCTTAGAGCCTTGAGTGAGTGCTCCATGTCCAGGGATGGGGTGGGGGGCAGTTGGAGGGGTGGCATTCACATGCTGATCTGGAAATGTCTTCTCAGTTCTTCCCTGCCTGGCCTTTCTCATCTCAGTCAAACGGAAGCTCCATCTGTTCAATCACTCAGGCCCCAAACCATCTTGAGCTAGTCCCTTGCCCTTCCATCCTATACCTGACCTTTGGGGATATTCCCTAGGCTCTATCTGCAAATTATACTTGGTCTCTGGCCACTTTCTGTTACCCGCATCTCATCCTTCCTTCAGTCCCTGACTGGCGGCCCCATGGCGTCCATCTTTGCCCTCTGTGCATCAGTCCTTAACACTGGACACCGTAGGGCTTGTCTGAAGTATGCGGCAGCTCGCTTCATCCTCAGCTTAGATCCCTGTCATTCAGTGACTCTTAGTGACTCTCTGGTTGTGCACTGGAAACACGTACCAAGATTCCAGAAGCATTCCTAGGGCTGGGGTCCACACTAGGGACTCACTTGGCTGAAAACCCTGCAGTAAATTGTCAAGTGCAGCCAAGCTCAAGTCCTTCCCAAGGCTGCTGGCCCTCACTCCCCTTCACGCCCCTGGCCAGCACCCTGAGAACCAGACTCACACTGCAGTCACCTGCTGGCTTCTGTGTCCTCTAAATGTGATCCCATTCAGGGCTCTTCTGTTTCTCCTCCGTTCTTCCTAAGTACTTTCCCCGACTCCCTCACGGGCTTGGCCTCCTTTCTTCAGATCCCTCTCAAGGAGGCTTCTGACCAGACTAACTCACTGTGTTCCCACTTGTCTTTCTTCATCACGTTCATCACAATCACACACACACACACACACACACACACACACACACACACACACACCCCACACCTTTTACTTACCCTGGAAGTTCTGCAATGGCAAGGGTGTTCATTGGTTTTGTGTGTCACTGTATTTCCTACGCCGAGAACAGAGTCTGGCCCAGCCAATTATAAATATTTATTAGTAAACAAGTGAATGCATGAGCTTCCAGAAGGAGCTAGCTGACTGCCGGCTGATGTGAACTCTGAGGGACGGCCGAGCCACATTGGCACATACTGTTTATAGCCCAGTTGACTTCCACTGGACTCATTTTCTCCAGTGCCCCATAGTTTGTGACTTTTTTTCCTTACCCCTCAAAAGAGCACACAGCAAGTTTTGCCATACTTATGGACGAATAAGCGGTCTAAATACATCTAAGTACCCATTTAGCATATCCCACTTGTTTAAGGAGGCCCATTTGGTGTTTAGGAGACGGCGTCATGCCGCGTGCAGGAGAAGCAGGAAGCCGGTTCTGTCTCCACTCAGCATCTGCTAACGGAATAATGCCAATTAGCATGTGTCAAGGGCCTGAAAGGAATCGGACAGGGCTTAAGAGATATCAGGCAGCAGGCCTGATACACATTTAATAAGCTGTCTTCTACCTTTCCAGCAGGTTTTTTCCGCATCTAGTCCTGTCAGGAGGAATGCTGAGTGCTTGAATACACCAACTGGCGTGTTTACTTAGTCATGGAAGGCCGGCTGTCAGAGGTGACCTCTGTGGGGGCTGTGTGCCCTGACAGGCCAATTAACTGTTCTTCTGTCAATATGTGGAAACTTCCAGCAACTTCCATGGCAACATATTTTCTGAATTAGTTGCTGGTATGAGGAGAAACTTGCATTATCATAGGAAAGAAATAATTGAGTCAAAGAAGGGACCGAGTGGGGTGTGGTGTGCAGTATGGGGCTGAACCCTCAGAATATCTGCCCCCTCCAGTGGGGAACGTGGGGGAAGTGAAGGTGTGCTAGCGGATGACCAATGCTGTGGGAACTGTGACGTACAAGGCATGGACGACCTTCAAGGACTGCTGCTGGGACAGTTTGGGTGGGAAGAAGTGAAGGACACCTGTTACTTGTCAGACCGCACACAATGTTCTCCAGAGCCGGGGCTGTTCCTCCCCCAGTCTCTGCCCCTTTGGTACCAAACCCAAGAGGACAGGGAGGCGGGCAGCATGTCACTTTTAGTAGGTCAATCTTCTTGGAGAATTAGGTATGCATTTTTTTTTTCATATTTGTGCCATTGTCGTTAGCCCAGTTTCTGGCTACTAATTAAACCAAAGGAGACAACCTGTAAACGAAAAAGCAAATAATACCGACTGAGCATTTTCCACATGGCAACCGCTGGGCTCGGTGAGCTGACGGTGGTGATCCTCACAACAACCCTGAGTTGAAATCAGGTTAAACACCTGGCATGATAGGCACACTAAGCAGAGATATGGAGACATGTGCCCTCGGTCACACCACTGAGAAACGGCAAGTGATGCTTCACTTAATCTCAACCGCACATTGAAGTAAACGCTGTCGTCCCACTTCCATCCAGAAGACTGAAAGAAATTAATGACTCAAAGCCGGGGGCTGTTAAGCAGGAAATGAAGATCAGAATCCAAATTTGTTTGCCTTCAAAGCCTAGGCTGTGTGTGCTCTTTAAGATATACTCTTTTTGATTTATTATTTATGGCCTCCATTTGGAATTAACACAAAGGTTGTTGGAAGTAGGCATCCTGAGATTACCCACCGGGGTTGAAGAGCCTATAACTCTGAGTGTTATTTAAAAAAACTAAGATTGGGGCTGTAGCTCGGAGGTAGAGAGTGTGTGTGTCCAGCATGTGTCTGGCCTTGTGTTTCGTGGCTTCCTGAGGGACGTTCATCCCAGAGAGAGTACTGATGATGGACTAAATAAACAATGTCAACCAAGCAGAGCTTAGAGAACCAGTGAGCTTGTTGGAATTACGTATAGGACTATGGGTTATGGGTTCAAAGTTCCTTACAAGAAGTTAGGTGCCTCAAAGGCAGCTGCGCAGGGGGGTGTGGTGGGGAGTGGGGAGTTAGGGAGCCCGCTCTAGCGTGGGTGATGACTCAGGAAGCTCCATGGCCCGCTAGAGAGTCTCCTCGCCTCCCAGCAATTGCTTACTGTATTTAAGATGTTGGAAAGGGGCCTCAAAAATCCTTTATTTTTTAGTTTATTTTTTTCTTCAACTGTACTACGAATTCTAACTGGTCTTAATTATAAAAACCTGCAGTCAGATATCAGGGTAAATGCTGAAAGATTGGAGAAGCAGAGCAGAGCAGTATTCCTGTCTCCACCCCGCCTTATCACTTCCTGTTTCCTCCTCCCAAGTACTGGGAGCAAAGGTGTGTGCCACCACTGCCTGGCCTCTAGTGGCTAGCTCTGCACTCTGATCTCTAGGCAAGCTTTATATCTTTTATATCTTTATATCCCCACATTCAACAACTTTATACATCTATATGTTACATTCACAACATTCTCCCCGCAACAGTTACTCTACTTTCCCCAGCAAGATGCCAACCCATTTTAATGTCTAATGTTTTTGCTTTGTGACTCTCTCAGTTTAAGTAGGGTGGCCTGAGTGGACCTTGGGAGTGGAGTTATTCATTGGAGCTCATCAGGGGCTACATCACTGAAGATGATGACTCCTCTCCTCCAGAAGCCTTTGATTGGCAATAGCTCCTTAGGTCAGGGCTGACCCTCATGAGCTTCATCTACCCCATCGATGATTAAATGTTTACAGGTTCAGTCTAGTACAGACCCAATGAAAGCCACCACAGCTGCCGTGAGGACGTGTGTGCCGTGACCATGCTCTGCCCAGTTTTCCATGGCTCTGTACCCATCCTCCAGCTCTTACATTCTTCTTGTCACTTCCCTGCAGTGTTCCTTGAGCCTCGGAGGGGGTGATATGGATGCTCCGTGTAAGATTGGGCAACTCAACAGTCACTTGTCTTCAGCATCTTAATGAGTCACAAATGTCTGCATCAACTCTATTCTTTGTTGCAAAGACAAATTTCTTTGATCAAGGCTGATGGCAGCCCTAGTCTGTGCACATAAACACACCTGTTTAGGAGGCAATTGTCAATTTAGCAAAACACAAGTAATAGATTTACCCTTTATGTCTGTGACCTCTCCAATCATTAGCCATTGACCAGGTCTGTAGCACTGGACATGAGCACCCTCCTGCAGACAGTGAGCCTTGGAGCCAATCAGATATCAGTTGGTTACACTCATAACAGTGTAACCAACTTTGCATCAGTAGGCACATCTGGCCCTACAGAGAGTGGGCCTCAGAGCCAAGCAGACATCAGTCGGTTACTTCTGTAATAGTGTAACCACTATTGGGCCGGTAGGCACATCATACTTGGTAAGTTGGTATTGTAGCATACAAGGGCCTTGCAAGTCTTACCGTTTTCTGAGCCTTATAAATTTCATGACCTCCCTGAGACTTAAAATTTTTCTTTAGAAGCTGGAGAGGTGGCTCAGAGGTTAAGAGCACTGGCTGCTCTCTTCCAGAGGCCCTGAGTTTAATTCCCAGCAACCGCATGATGGCTCACAACCATCTGTAATGAGATCTGGTGCCCTCTTCTGGTACGCGCAGGAGGCATACATGCAGGCAGAACACTGTATACATAATAAATGAATCTTTAAAAAATTTTTTTTTTGTTTACCTTTTTAGTCTTATAAGCCTACTTTCTGAGGAAATGTTTCAGTTTGGAGGAAACAGCTATATAACACCCTGGGCTCAACCTTCACCAACACACACACACACACACACACACACACACACACACACACACGCATGCATGCAAAGTCAATACCCAACACCAGAGCAATAAAGAGCTGCCAAGAATGACTTCTGGGGACGGGAGAGATGGCTCAGTGGTTAAGAGCACTGGCTGCTCTTCCAGAGGACCTTTGTTTAATTCTCAGCACCCACGTGGCAGCTCGTAATCCCAGTTCCAGGGGACCCAACACCCTTACACAGACATATATGCAGGCAAAACACCAATGTTCATAAAATAAAAATAAAAAAATAAAGAAAATATACATTTAAAAAACTTAAAAAAAAAAAAAAAAAAGAATACCTTCTGTTAGCCCCAGGTAACTGCACAGAGTCAGGTTCTCCTTTTACATTATTGCTAAGAGTTCTGTCATCCCTGTGTGTTGGACATTAAAGACCCGTTTCCAGATGGGAAACTTACTGGAGATTATTTAACAGAGCTATAATAGTAGGTGATCATGATGGGACCTGATTTCCTGCCCCTCACACTAAAGCCCGAGCTTCTGGCTGTGTCACCCAGTTCTCCAGTGGTCAGTATAAGGCCACTTACCATGGGCATCTAGACAGCTTAGCGGCACATTTTAAAAATTGTGACAGAAGAACTATGAATGCTTGGCATTCCTTTCGGGAACCTTTGCCTGGGTATGCATGCCTTAGTCCCACAGATGGTAAAGTGACTCTCTGCTCTCCTCATTAACCATCTCAGGGATGCTCGTTCCAGCCACTAAGAAGACCTCTGACATTTAAGATACACATCACAAATCTGACATTTCTAAGAGCATGTCCTGTGCATACTCAGTCTGGTGGCACCTTGACACCCGGGCCACAAAGGGAGACACCAAGCCATTTTGCCCGCCTGCTCTTGCTTATGCACACAGTCACAGTAAGATTAGCTTCTTCATTGTTCTCAATGTTTACATACGTTCAGCTTCTAGAAACTTCCAGAAGTATTTATCGGCCAGTTGCATTGGCAGCTGAGTGTTTGCAATAAAAAATGTGTGTGTGTGTGTGTGTGTGTGTGTGTGTGTGTGTGTGTGTTCCATTTTCACTGGGAAGAAAACCCAAGGTCTCACTCATGTTAGACAAGCACTGTACCCTTGAGATATTTCTCCAGCCTCCAACAAAATATGTTTGAAGTTAGGAGCTGTGTTCTCATCTTTCCAGCAATCACATGTATGTTCGTTCCTAATACTCACCTGTATATTATATTAAACATTTAAGTTCTCATGGAAAAAATAAGTCATTGTGTCAGCGCCAGCGTTACGTCAGCAGGAATGAAGCAGGCTGTTTGGAGGAGGTCTCGGCAAGAGGGAGACTGAGACACCTTTACTTCAAGCAATCAGACTTTTTACACATTTCTCCACAGAGAATACCGTGGCGGTTGCAAGCTGGACAGGGCATATAAGATGAACGTCTAAGACTCATGGTTCTGCTAAGCTTCCACAGCTTTGCCAACTGCTGTGGAGTGCAGATTCACACAGAAAGCCTGTATGCTTCACGGCCTGGGGAAGTGCTTTGGTGTCTCAGGAACTGAAAGGCATACATAGTGCCCCAGGAGCTGTGGACTCAGACCTCAAAACACATGCCTCTCAAGGCAGCTAGACCAGGCCGGCCCCATGATTCTCTGCACCATTGACTTTGGCAACAAGTACTGAATCTGTTCTTTCTTTTTAAAATTTTATATCTTCTTATGAATTCATCTCCCTCCTTCCCTCCACCCTTTCCTTCCTTGCCCCAACTCCCTTGCTTCCTCTTTTATTGTGTGTGTGTGTCTCTCTCTTTTTTTTTTTCCTCAATGATTACTGGCTGTTTCATAACAGATTTAGTGCTAGAAAACTGGAAAGTTTTGATTTCTGCCTACACAAGCTTTCACGCTTCCCTCGTAAGTTGATACATTCTTTGTAATCTAAGTTTGGAATCTGCTAATACGTTTCATTCATAGTCTAATAACAAGTTCCTTTTCACCATTCGGCTCAGTTTCTAACACTCCATTCAAACCGTTCCCATCAGTCATTCCTCACGGGTGCTGAGCAAGCTGGAGTTATCTCTCTGTTTGTCCGTGGGCTGCTCCCATTTCAATAAAAGTCTGTTGGAGGGAGATGATCCCACGCAACCACCAAAACTTCGTGTCCTCAATCCTAAAAGTTCTATTTTGTCATAAAATAGACCAATACATTGTTACAACTTACATTCAAAGTCATGATAGGCAATAGTTAATATCTCTGTCAAAAATCATTATGTATGTCTCATCTAGGCCTTCTACAAAGGATGAATCTCATTAGTACTCAAGACTTTTTAAAACATCATTATCTTATGAGCTTCCTATCATTGTAATGGAACACCTGATATAATCAAATGGTTAAGAGAGAGGGGTTCCTTTGCCCTTACTGTTTCAGAGGTCCCAGCCCATGGTAGGCTATTGTTATTACTTTGGGCCTGTCCAGACAGCATACAGTGGGAAGAGTATTTTGATAGAGCAAAAAACAGAAAAAAAAAATTCCTCTCCTTGGTTTCACGATTATCTTCAAGAGCATGCCTCCAGTAACTTAAAAGATATTCTGTTGGACCACATTCTTCAAAAATCCCACCATCTCCCCAGAGTGGTAACCTGGGGAACAAGGTTTAACATATGGACCTCCGGGGGTTTTAAACCCAACCTGTGGCAACAACACATGCCTATTTGTTGATGGATGTAATGCTCCACCATGAAATGCTACAATCACCGTAGACCTGGGAATTTAACTCAGATGTTCCTGTTTTCTACCCATCCATGACTCCAAAAAGTCTTTTAAAAACAATAGCAAAACTGATATTAATTCGCCTTGTCCCAGTTTCCAAGAAGAATAGAAAGTTGAAAATCCATGTTTAGTTATTAGCCAATCAAAGTGATTCATACTGCCCATTACCTCATTTCCTGCAGAAAGATTTCTAACACAGAGCTATTTATTTTGGGTAAGACGAAAACACCCGTTTCCTGCAGTATTTGAATTCCACACAGAGCTTCCATACATCAGGCCAGATTTTAAACAGCCTGTCACTTTCTCTGGAGACAAATGTACCTTGTAGCATTTTGTTCTCATTTAATTTTTTAAAATTAAATTTATTGCACAGACACATGCACATACACACACACACACACACACACACACACACACACATACACACACACCACACATACACGCCTATAGAAGCCAGAGGACAACTTGTAGGGGTCAGTTCCCTCCTCCCATCATGTGGATCCTGGGACTCGAACTCAAACCTCCTGGTTTGGTGGCAAATACCTTTACCTGCTGAGCCATCTCACTGACCCTATTTTCCCTTTCATTTTAATTTTGGTACTCTTTCCCTAAAATTTTCTGTTGTTGTTATAGTTGCCCATTACTTATTAGTTAAGTCATTTTCATGAGCGTATGATTCTTTTTGAATAGCAAATGGATGCAGAATGTGCTGTCCCCAAATATGGGATCAACCAATATTGAAGCAGCAGGGGGAAGATCACTCACTCCCCTTACCCTGGGGGACTCCATCTGAAAGCTCTTCCCCACTCCTTGTCTCTGCAGACACAGGGCCACAGAGGAGAATCTGAACGATAGGCTGATGTGTTTATCTACGTTATTCTTTTATAAAAACTCCCGAGTCAGATATTGGGATGCAAACTTAGATCAAGAAAGCAGTGGAGAAATGATGAGCTGATTCTTTCTCTCTACCTTCCCAGATCAAAAAAGACCCTCAAATCTCCCTAAGCCCCTCCTTGTCTCTTCCTGTACCTCTCTATCTGGCCCTCCAAAATCTCTATGACTAATTCCGGTCAGCTGGTCATGGAGGTTTAACTTTATTAGCTGTCTCAGATTGTCAGTGTGAATAAATATGCCACAATTGGCTTTGTGAAGTGCCTCAGTTTACCATCATTGGATCACAGATATGGCTTCCTCATGCTTCTGTGTGACTAGCTACTTCTTTATCAAGCCTGGACCATAACTGATGAAAGCTTACCTTTTTGGTCTTCATGTCTGAAGGTTCTTGTGTAAGATAAAACATATTAAATACATTTTGCTCTATCTTTTTCTCTCTCCTTCCCTTACCCACACCCTTAAATTTGCTTTAGAGATTTAATTCTTATTGTATGTTTATGAGTGCTTGTCTGTACTTATGTCTGTACACCAGCTGTGTGCAGTTGAAGAGGGCATTGGATTCCTTGGAACTGGAGTCACACACAGTTGTGAGCCACCATGGGTGCAAGGAATTAAACCTAGGTCCTCTGGGAAAAGCAACCAGTGCTTAACCACTGAGCAGACTTTCTGCCTCACCTTTATTTTTTGGCAATGCTAAGGGGCCATCCCAGAGCCTTGTTCCTGCTAGATAAGCACTCTACCGCTCTCTGTGCTCACAGCCCTGCCCTTCTGATGTTAACCTAACTGTCCTCTGTTATGGGGACATTTTTCACCTCTTATAAAGCATGCATGTGTTACAATTTTCATCCCTTATAAGGTATATATGTGTATAATCTGGATTGAGCCCTTCATTAGCCCCCAACAGACCAAACCAAATTGGAGTCACTCGTGCTAAAATTCTATTAAGGTGAAACTGCTTAACTTCTAGAGAAATGTGGAAGAGGGGAGAGAGAGAGAGAGTGAGAGAGATGGAGTGGAGAGAGGGGAAGGGAGAGAGAGAGACAGCGTGAGAGAGAGCGAGCACTAAGTCATCTAATAGGCCTTGTAGTAAGGAGGTCCCTCCCCTTTAACCTTAGAAGGAAGGTAACTTTGAAGCAAGCCCGGCTTTCCCCTTCTCACTGCTTCTTAGTCTTCTGTCTGTGGTAATCTCCCAATCTTTCCCTGGTCCCCAGGGCTGCCTGCTTTGTAAAGAGTTCTTTGTTCAAAGTGTTAAATTTATATTTTGTCTGAAGTTTTTCTTTGTTGTAAAAGAGCATGAATACACTTAAATATGAAGTAGTCACTTTGGTTAGATACTACAAGAACTAAGGATGTTCTTGAAACAAAATTTCTAGGTCAATCTATATTCCAGTTATTTTCATATCAGGATGTTAAAATGATGCGTCTTTGCTGTGAGATTGTGTCTCCTAGTAATATCAGAAGCTGCATCCAGGAAGTCTCATCAACATGACCGCCCAAACACGAGCTGAACGAGGAGGACACCAATGGACACACCAAACTGGATGGGCCCAGGCCGTGAGGCCTCACCCCTACGCAAAGATCCAGAGGCAAAGGAAGCAGGAGAGTTGGTCCTCCCCAGGGAAGAGCACACATTGGTGGTCCAGTGCCAGTTGGTCAGCCGTGAAAACAATGAATACACGTAACATTACACCGATGTAATAGGTTATACTTAGGAATCTATATGTCTACACAAATGCATACATGCACACGCATAGTAACAATGGATGAAAAGAGGCTGTGAATTTAAAGGAGAGTCGGGGGGGGGTATGTGGGAAGGGGTGGGGGAAGGAAAGGGAAGGGAGAAATGTAATTAAATTATAATCTCAAAAACAAACAAACAAGCCAAAAGATGCGTCTTAGTACAACGTCTATCTGACCCATTTAGCTCCTTATCCCTAGGGTCTCTCCTGAAAGCTTTTGGCATTGCTGGCTTTGCGGTTGTGGGCCTTTGAGACATTGTCTGTGATCTGCCACTTCATAAATGTGTCTTTCCTACTTACCTGCCTCCAGTGTGTCAGTCTCAAGTAGGGGAATTAGATGCAGAGCTGGGTTTCATCCTGTGAAAACCTCATTGAACAGAGCAGCTCTTGAGCACCACATTGAGCAGTCTCTATATTGGTTTACAGACAATCTCTCCAGTGTTAGTTCCAACAACCCCTTACTTTTTAAAAAGCCCATTCCAGTCTTCCCTACGGAAGGCCCTTGAAGAAGGCTCCCTCTGTTATACTGAATAATCTTCTTAAACGGGGATGGTGGTGCTTATGTGTAACCCTAGCATTTGGGAGGTGAAGAGGAAGATGGGGAGTTCGAGGTTACCTTAGCTATAATGAGTCCCAGACTAGCCTGGAGTTCATAGTGAGGCCCTGTCTCAAAACAAAAACACAAACTCTGAAATGTTTTACACTGGCCGATAAATAGTCCATTAGTCCTAGAAAGCCTAGCAAAAGTCTCATTTGTGTGGAGCCACCTTTGAACTCATTCATAGATTTAAACATGAAAGCAACATTTTGAAAATATCTCCCAGTTCTGATTCAGGTCCTCCTTCAAAGCTCTTTCTAAGCAGGGCAAGAATATAAACCCAATTCGTGTTTGAAGATGGTCCCTCTGGTGGCCATGTTGACATTGGCCGGGATGGGAGAAGGTAGGGAGAAAAATAAGAAAACTGATTGGGGGTCCTGACAATTGCCCAGGGTCAGCAAGAGAACAGGAAGAGTTCTTAGTTTTCAGGATTTAATAAATGAATCAGACACATCATTTAGACTCACATAGAAGCAATCACAAATATGTGCCAAGGCACTAGAGGAGAATGAAGAATGCTGGGCATGCAGAAAAGCTTCCGAAAGCGTGTAGCCTCCAAGATGAGCTTGAAGGATAAGACTAGAAGCAAAGTAGCGTAGCAAGAGAGGGTTGGGGTTCCTATGGAGGGGGTAGCATGGGTGGGTACTGGTGAGAGGCTGGAGAGAACACAGTACATCTGCTGACCTGTAAGAGTTTGCTTTTCCCAGAACCACAGCTGAATGTGGCTGGATACATCTTTATCCACGGAGGAGAATCTGGAAAAGCAGGCTGAAAGCAGATTATGAAGGGCACCATAGAATACCTATCTTAACTCAGATTCCTGTTGCTGTGACAAAACATCCCAAAGAAAAGCAGCTTGGAGAAGAAAGGGTTTATTTCATCTTACAACGTGTAGTCCATCATCCAGAGAAGTCGGGGCTAGGACGTGGAGGTGGGAGGGGGGGGAGGGAGGCCTGAGTCAGAAGCCGTGGAGTATACTGATTGCTGACTTTCTCTTCATGACTTAGTCATCCTACTTTCTTACAGCACCTAGGACTGCCAGCCCAGGAGCGGCACTGCCCACAGTGGGCCCTCCCACATAATTCATCAACCGAGAAAATGTACCACAGGCTTGTCTATAGGCCAATCTACTAGGGGCAGTTTCTCAGTTGACATTCCTCCTCCCCATATGACTCTATCATGTGTCAAGTTGGCATAAAACTGGCCAGCACAACACTCCACATCATTTTAGACTTAATCTGAAAGCCATGGAGTCCTGTCGTGGATGTCAGCAGTTGGGGTGATGTATAAAGAGCAACCTAGAAAGAGGTTTTCGGTTCCTGTAGAAGAAACACAACTTTCAGGGAATTCTGAGTAATCTCCCAGGAAATGATGAAGGCTTGAGCTGGATGTGGTAACAAGAGAGGGTACTTGGATATGTATCAGAGAAGCCCTGAGATGCCAGGATTGAGATGCCAGATCAGTGTCTGAGAATATGGAAGGAGCTGGAAGAACAAGACTGGCCTTCTGGCTTATTGTGTGAGCCACACAGTAAAGGATGGTGTTATTTTCCCAAATGAGAATGTGTTGGGGAGAGGAGAATGTGAGTTGTATGCTGGATGTGTTGCACTTGAACAGCCTGTGAGGCGTTGTGGAGGAAATGTCCAGCTCAGAAGCAGATGAAGATGCCCGGCGCTCAGAAGAAAAGGCTGTGCTAGAGATGTAGATTTCTGCCCTCGGCATTCAGTTAGGTCCAAGCCCTAGGAGAGGTACAATAAATCAGTGCATATGTAACAGAAAAGAAAAGGAAAATACAGCGGTTAAGAGCACTGGCTGCTCTTCCTGAGTTCAATTCCCAGCAGCCACATGGTGGCTCACAACCGGCTGTAGTGAGATCTGGTGCCCTCTTCTGGCTTGAGGCATGCATGCAGGCAGAACACTGTATATATAACAAATCTTTGAAAAGGAAAATAGTGGAGACATCCATATTTAGGCAGCTGGAAAAGCCAGAAAAGGAGGGACAAAATAGGTAAGGGGGAAAACAGAGCTGGAGAAGAAGAACCCTGGAAGACGAAGGAGAGGAAGGTGGAACTCAGCAGCCTGGAATGTTCCCTAGCTCTTGGAGCAGGTAACCTTGGCAAAGTAATTGGGTGGTGGAGGAAGCCAGATGGCAGTGGAATGCTCCGGAAAGAAGGAAGTGGGGACATGTCTTTGGGAATTTCAGCAGGAGGGAAGGAAAACAGCCCCACCTCCGAAGATACAGAATTGGGAGGTCCACCGACGGTCAGCACGGTTGGGCATATCCAATGTTAGGGTCGTTGGACATTAGCAACCTTTTTGTAAAAGGTGCTGTATCCACGGCCAACAGGCAGAAGCCTGGGTGGCCAAGATGACCCCTGTCCTTTGTCCTTAACACAAAGAGGGATTGACTTTCCCCCCTGCTGAGGTTCAGCCTCACAGTTTGTTCCAGACTGGCTAATATAGAAAGCGATGGAAGGAGAGACTCCAGGGAGAAGGCAGAATTCGCTCGCTACACCTAGACGTTGAAGTATTTCAGGAATCCCACAGACGACCGCACCTAGTCAAACAAGTTTACCTGACAAAGGATTAACAAAAGGGACTTTGCAGGGAGGGAGGGGCATTCAGGCATGCAGGCACACAGCCATTAAATCCGTCTGTAAGAAAAGAAATGGCTGGGTCGCTCACACACAGTTGAGAAGCCAGCAGAGGAGGGGGATGAAGGTCCGCCTGAGAGAGGGCATGCGCAGTGGAGCTCAGAAGTGACCAGAGAGAAAGCAGGAGGAGCCTAGGGAGAGGGTGGGTCGGGACAGGCAGGGTTCCGGGGACTGGGCGACACCCCGAGGGATTTGCCTTAACAAAACAAAACAAAACAAAACAAAACAAAACAAAACAAAACAAAAAACAAAACAAAACAAAACAAAACAAAACAAAACAAAACAAAACAAAACAAAACAAAACAAAACAAAACACAATTCCGCTGCCAACCAGCAGAGGGCGTCGTTTAATCGAGGTCTGGAGAGTCGCCATTCTCAACGTGTGGGTCGAGACCCCCAAGGACCATGGGAAAACACAGATGTTTACATTACGATTCGTAACTAGCAAAATTACAGTTATGAAGTAGTTTTATGGTGGGGGGAGGGGGTCACCACAACGTGAGGAACTGTATTAAAGGGTCGCAGCATTAGGAAGGTTGAGAACCCCTGGCCTAGAGGAAATGACCCTGCTGTAGCTGTGGTTGAGAAACAAAGAATAAAGGAGTGTAAGGGGCTCTCACGGAGATTCCTTCTGCCTCGGCAGTAGGTACAGGAGCAGAGAAAGTGGCCCCAGGGCAGGTCTGGGATTAGGGTTTCTCCAGAGTGGGGTGATAGATGGACAGGGGGTGCAGGGTATTCCTGTGAGCTCCTGGGCAGGGAACCCTAACCCTGAATTCCAGGGAGGACGAGAGAGTGGGTGCAGCTGGGAGGGTCTAGGGAATGGTAAACTCTGGGATTGCGGCTAAAGGGTGTGAAGAAAGGAAGCCAGAGGTTTAGTGACGTTGGAGGGAGATGTGAGGCCTGGGCATTTGACGTGTCATCCACGTGGATATAGAAGACACTCAGTGTCATGATAGGATTTCAAAGTGACGTAGGTGTGTGAGTCAGGAAGAGCAACACTTGGTTTACTAGTGTAGACATTTGTTTCTCGTGCATAGCACTGTCCAGCTTGGGCTGGCTGCTGAGTTCCAGGCAGACAAACATTCATAATTTGAGACTCCTGCTTTACAGGACCCTACCATCTTATTTGTTTCAAAGATTACCCTAAAACAAAGGCTTGGGAAAAGAAAATACCAACTCAGGATATGGACACAAACATTTAAATAAAATGCCAGCAGTAATAAAAGAAGAAAAAAAAATACAGCGTGACCCATTTGTGTTTACTTTAAGAGGGAAAGAAAAAGGTTATGCCTATGTGAGCCCGGAGATCTGGATGGAATGGAAACATTTACTTTACTCAACGCTCTGCGGCTCACCCAAACATCCGTATATCACAAAGTCAGAAATGCTGGCCCTACACTTCCACAACCAACAATGAGATAAATCTCATTGACATTCTGTAAATCGAAATGCTCATTGTGGGAGTGAGGAATTTCTGAGCCAACAGTCTCCCCCTTCCCCACCTTCCGTGCTGGGGGTGTTTAGGACAAGAAGTTTAAGGCATGCCATGGTTTCCCTTTCCAGACCTTATCACCCGGTTGGGAAAGGTGAGTCATGAGGATTTGAAAAGAGCACGCAGTGGTGGAGGCTTAACAGAGCTACGGCCAAGGGGTGCGCACATGCGTGGAGCTGGGGCGGTCCCCTCAGAACAGAGGAAGGACTGGAGAGCATCGCACACTTTAAAACCCGAAGGCCACTGTCACGGTTACGGTTCCAGCGCTCAACTTCTATGACACAAAGTGACCCATCCAAGGCTTCAGTAGCAGAACTGGAGTTTGTGTCCTAGAGTCTGAAATCCCCAGTTCCTAGAACAGAGATCCATATAGTTACACTCCACCCTCCCCACCTGCAAGTTTCATTCTTTTTGGCCCTTTCCTGGGGTCTTCTGTGTTAGAGATCGAAATCATCCAGACATTGCTCTCAGGGGAACTTAGCAAAAGTGGATTAAAGAGCTTCCCAAGGTCCCCACTCACTGTTAGGACTCTGCGTCTTTCCTTAGTTCCCTTCGCTGGTGATCAAACGAAAGTTCAAAACACTGCAGAGTCTTGCATTTCGTTTTATCTTCAAACTGACTTGCAAGTCAGCCATGACCCCTGGATGCTGTGGAAGACATAAGACTCTTGCAAAGAGATAAAGGACAGTTTATTGTGCAGCAATAATATTCAGAATATCAATTTTTTAAAAAAGGTCTCCAAGTCTCAAAATCCAACGGGCACTGTAGGAAAACTGATAGATGGTTCTTGTATGGGCAGAGGGTTGGCTTGAGAGGAAGTTCGATCTGAATCTTCCATGGCAGGCTGTGATCACATCTGTTCTTTGCGTTTCCGAGGGAAAGGACTACACTTCTGTCGTGACATTGTACGTGACAGCAGACATGTCTGTTCTCTGCTCCAGAGAGAATCACCGTGTGTTTACTAAGGTTGTTTTGCACACACAGACATCCTTGAGAAGGCAGCCCCTGACAACAGGCAATCAGTGCTTCTGCAAATAGCCCAAATATGAAGAGACTCGTGGGAATTTTTCCCTCAACAGCACGATTCTGTGAAAACCAGCTCTCTCCAAGTCACCAATGATGGGCCATTTGTATATTTTCAGAGTACTTAAGGTAAATGAACTGCTTGAAAATTCAGGCATCAGTTTCGAATTGTTTCAGCAAGCCTTCCAACAAGAAAGCTGAAGTTTCTATCCACTCCAGCAAGAATAACTCAAAACTGAAAAGAACATTGTAATGATAAAAACAACTGCAATAGGCACTTCCTAAGTATTTCATTCTTCTAGAAAGGAAGATGTTTTCTTAAATACACAAATGCATGTGAACTGTTTTCTTGTTTGGGAGGTGAAATGGAAGGGGTGGGCAGCGACTCTTAACTTCTTAGCGTGTGCGTGTGTGTGTGTGTGTGTGTGTGTGTGTGTGTGTGTGTGTGTGTGTGTAGAACACGCTAGGAGGTATTTCCATGTAGATATGTGCAGATCATTAACATGGCAGGATTTTTGTCTCTTTATGGTAAGAGAATAAAATCAGTAGGAATTTTCAACCTATGTGCATCCTCTGGAAACATGTTTAATGGTTAGAATGTTTTGTTATGTATGTAGCAATTTCTTCCCCCATCAATAGGCATATGAGGCATAACTTGTCATGTGCCCCATGTTCAGGTACTGTCATGGTTTGAGCTAAAATGTCCCCCACAGGCTCTTTAAACACTTGGTCCCAGCAGTGGTATTATTTGGGGAGGTTGAGGATGGTTTTCCGGGAGGTAGTGGCTAGCTGGAGGAAGTGGGCCACAATGGGGCGGGCTTTGAGAGAGGTACAGTCCGTCCCAGTTTTGAGCACCAGTCTCTCTCTGCATTCTGCTATGCCGAGATGTGAACAAGCAGTTGCTCCATGCTCCCTCTGCCATGGCGTTACCTACTGCCTTCTCTGCCTCGATGGGCTGTGCCCTCTCGTAGTATAAGAATAAATCCCTCTTCCCTCAGATTGTTTCTCGTCAGATGTGTGACCACAGGGATGAGAAAAGCGACTGAGAGGCACTTTGCATACTTCATTGCATTTGAATTTTACAGAGGCGTGTGAGGGAACAGAGATGCCCAGCTAGAGCCCAAACAGTCAGGTCTCAAAGATCTGCCAGCTTCTAACAGAGATGAACAACAGCCTCTGTTCTGCAGCATCCTGTAGATGCTTGTATTTTTTTCTGACTCAGTGCTTCCCCTGTAGAAGGTTCTGAAGTGTCGCACCCTGTGACTCAATGTATTGTGCACACATTGTGCTAAGTCTCCTTTTTAGTGGTTTTCCTCATCTGCAAGACCTACTCATGAAATCTCTCTGGGGAAAAAAAAAACATTTTCAAAGAGACACACTGAGCAAAGGACAATAATCTATGAGGTTATCTTTATATTTTTAAAATATTATTAAGACCAGAATATAAGACTGATGTCTCAAGTCCTAATTAAGTAAAATTATGCTATGAAACACTAAATGATTTGCAACAGATGTTTTGTTTTGAAGCTGACAGAGTGAAATGCTTGAAAAGATATTAAAGTTGGTATGGAGAGGTGGCTCAGAGGTTAAGAGCACTGTCTGCTCTTCCAGAGGTCCTGAGTTCAATTCCCAGCAACCACATGGTGGCTCACAACCATCTGTAATGAGATCTGGTGCCCTCTTCTGGCCTGCAGGCACACATGAGGGCAGAACACTCTATACATAATAAATAAGTATTTTAAAAAGTAAGATATTAAAGTTAAAAGTCGTAGCAGAAGCCTAACTTCAGAGTTTGAGTATGTCAGCTGTAGCTCCATATGTTGAATGCTTAATTTTCTGTGTGATGGCCCTGCAAGGTGTGGCCTGATGGACACTGTTCAGGTCTGGAGGGTTCTGCCTTCATGAGCAGGTTAATGCCCATAAGAAGAGGGTCTATTCTGTCTTCTGCCCTATGAAGAACAGTCTTTCACACCCCCAGAGCGTGCTGACTTCAAGCTACCCTACCCATTCAGAAGCAGAGGCAAGCCCCTTGCCTGTCTTGGACTTAACTTCTAGAGCATGAGAGATAAATTTCTTTTTTTTTTTTGTTTTGTTTTGTTTTGTTTTTTTCGAGACAGGGTTTCTCTGTGTAGCTTTGTGCCTTTCCTGGAACTTGCTTTGGAGACCAGGCTGGCCTCGAACTCAAGAGATAAATTTCTGATATTTTTGTTTTATTTTCTTTTTTATGCTAGGAATCAAACTTTGATAACCTATAGATATGGTTTATAAAATATGACCACTTTTCTTCTGTTTTTCTAGTTGTTAGTATTTTGTCTTTTCTTTTTCTTTTCTTCTTCTTTTTTTTTTTTTTTTTTTTTTTAGATAGGGTCTCATGCAGCCCAGGCTGCCCTTGAACTCACTATGTAGCAGAGGCTGGTCTTGAACTCCTGATCCTGCTGTCCCTACCTCCCAGATGCTAGGATTATAGACCATACTCAGCTAAAAGTGGCTATTTGAAGGGATGGAAATTTCTAGCAATTTTGTCCAAGAGAAAAGACAAAGGTATCAGCAAATGAGAATACATAAAAGGGCATGGCTACTACATAACTACTATAAAACTACTGCAAAAACTATAAACTAATAAAAATGATAATAACAGCAATTTTTTATTTTTTATATTTATTTATTTATTTATTTATTTATTTATTTATTTATTTATTTATTTATGGTTTTTCAAGACAGGGTTTCTCTGTGGAGCTTTGGAATCTTTCTTGTAACTCACTCTGTAGACCAGGCTGGCCTGGAACTCACTGAGATCCACCTGCCTCTGCCTCCCAAGTGCCGGGATTAAAGATGTACACCACCACTGCTCGGCAAAAAAGATGCTTTTAAAAAGTGAAAATACTAACATCTGTTACTGATAGTGAGGGGACCGAGCAGATGCCATAACAGGCTGCTCAGTCTTCTCTTAGAGATCAGGCCTTAATTTCAGTTTCCTGAGATTGAACAAGCAGTTTCTAAAAGAGCCACAAACAAAGGACATTAATCATTGGTGCCCCTGATAACAGGGACAAGGGAGATGGGAGGCACCAAGCCTGGGTCACTGAATCAGCCCCCACAGTCAATAAATACTAGGCAGGCCAGCCTCCACAGCAGCTCAAGGACAAAGCCTGGGACTTGTCCAGGCCTGCCCCCAAATGGAAAACTGTAGCTATGACCAACCCCTGACTAGCCCTGGCCAATTAGAATGCACTAATATGATTGCCACTTGCTTGAGACAATCATATCTTAAGTGACCTAAAGGCCCTAGGAACTCCCCTTCTGCTGTACTTAAAAGCAGCCCACTCGTCCTTCTTGGGGTCTTCAACATTTTGCCTTTGTGTGGGATGGCAGGCCCTAGCATGCTGGAATAAAAATGCTCTTGTTGACTGCATACGTGGACGGTGGTGGTCTTTTGTGGAACTTCTCCAGGACCCTGACAATTGATGGTACTCAAAACTTTCCCTCCTACACAGGCACCAAATTCAGACGTTCTTACTAGTGACTAAAAGAGCATCCTTATTTCTCAAAATCTGTTTTTAAAAAAAAGAGAGAAAAATCGAATTTATTTTTTATGTAGTATAGTTTTGATAGCCGAATGAGTTAAAATAGCAGCTGTATAACACTCAAGAAGACTGTTTTATAAAATGTGTGCAAATCTTGGGGCTAGGACGATGGCTCCCAGGAAGGGCTGTGCGTGCATAAGGACCTGAGTTTGATGGCTTCAGTAAGAGACCCTGTCTCAAAGTGAAGATCATGGAGGAAGAGACCTGGTATCAATCTGAGATTTCCACATGCATTTGCACATGTGTGCATATGCACTCATAGACATACACACACATGCACACCACATACACATGCAAAAATGAAGATGGAGAGCAACTGGGGAGGCCTGGCCACAATATGTACGCATACACACATGTAGCCACACATACTGCTTGAAATGAATTCACACATAAATGTATATCTACGAATATCTGCAAATCAAATTGGACAATATACAAAAATTAGTAAATGGTTCAGCACTAGAAATGCTTTGATGTAAAATTCCTAACAACGCTGTAAGGAGAAACTGTATGTGTTAATCTTAGCTTATGCAAGAAAAAGAAAAATCATTAAATTCAGCACTGGTGAGTTTTAAGAAAACTGTAATGTCTGTCAATGATTAAAGAACAAGTTCTAATAAATATTTAATAAGTAGTGCCAATTTTATGAAAACCCCTAGATCATAGAAAAAGAAGGAGCATTCCCAAGTCTGCTCAATAAGTTTAGCCCCAGTACTGATAGCAGAATGAGACAGAACAGGGAAAGTAGAAAGTTTATAGACCAATTCCACCCATGAACACAGATATAAAGTGTTGGTTAAATCAGTGCTGCTGCTCGTGCCGGCGGAGGAGAGTACTGATCAGAAGAATCACAGGCCGTGGTTACCTTTTTAGAGCTTTATTGGGAGAGAGGAGGGAGAGAGAGAGAGGGAGAGAGAGAGGACAGATGGAAGGAGAGAGCGGAAAGAGAAGGGGGGAAGGGGCGCACAGAGGGCCCACCCGCTTTTTAGGCTGGGATGCCGATGCAGGTTGGTGACGTAATTAAGGACAGAATCCTTACATAAAGAGACTAGACAAATGATATAATGCAGAATTTCATTCACTGAATATATAGCAGATAATTTAACCCTGTGTCCCAGAAGTCTGGCCTTTTGTCTTTGGCTCCGGGAAATGATCTAGTCCTTGGAGTATCAGGTTGATAGGAACGTCCTTACCTGGGAAACCCGGATCTACCAGCATGATTTTAGGTGGGATGCACCTACACTCTAAGACCAAGAGTAAAAGTTAGTGTGGTCCTTGGGTCCTTCTTGGAGGGGCTGGAGACTAGACACCAGAATCAGCCACACGGACAGTCAGCTCTTCCCACGTCATGGAGCCGCATGCAGAAGGTCAGGACAGCAGGCTCAGGGGAGACCCCGATTGACAGTGCTCTGTGTTGATCATCACACACTGATTCTGAGAGAACAACGTTCCAGTGGGTCTGCAGGGAGCGGACAAGGGCAGCTCCACCTTTGCTCTCCCGGACTCCGCCCTGTACGCTTCGGCCCTTGATTTTCCTCGGTGTCCTTCCCTGTAAGAACCTCCAAATGAGCTTAGCAACTTCCAGTGACTTCCGTGAGTCCTTCTCACAAATTACTAAACCCCAGGTTGGACATAGGAAGACCCTCAGCTTGCTATCAGAAGCCAAGTGTGGTCTTGTGAGAAGAGGGAGGAGAGAAGAAAGGAGGAGGAAGAAGAAGGAAGGGGGAGATGCACAGTCTGTGGGAGCCACGGGATGTCTCCTTACTAAAAAATGTCAGGAATTTAAAAATAGAGATGGGGAGCCGAGTGTGGCTCATGTCTGCAATGCTAGTCCCCAGGAGGACTAGCCTGGGCTATGTAGAGTTCCAGGTCAGGATGGGCTACAGAGTGAGAGCCTATCTAAACAAAACCAAAAATAAATATATGTAAATAACAACACAAACAAAAACAAACAAGACTCCAGTGAGTAAAAACCAAAAGGATTTCGAGATGGTGACAGCAGATCTAAATGTGGGCCCCTCTAGGCCTTAGAGTGTGTATCTAGGACAAATATTACAAAATACAAACTATTTCTATATTTCCTCCATTTGTTTGTTTGGATGTGCTGTCTTAATACATAGTTTGAACTTTTCCCCAAAGAAAACCATAGCATCGAGCCCAGTTCTGAGAATTTAGGCAAGCTTTTCTTCTATTACATTTCCTATTTGCTGCTCTCATATAGTATTCATTCACCAAGCTGGAGAATTAATAAAACCCTTTACAAGGAAATCCTGATTTTATTTTAGGTTTCGTAGGCATTTTTTGTTCGTTGCTTGTTTGTTTTAACTGTCAAATACATATTAAACCAATATGCAACGATAGGGTTCTTATGGTACATCAATGTGAATATTTGATAGAATGCATAAAACTGATTTGTTATAATGGAGTCCAGGAGCAGAACCACACTCAGAATCGGTCCTTATGAATATTTTAAAAGTTGTCTCTACTCTAGGAAAGGTATTTTGGAACACACAAATGAACACAAGCTTTCACAACATGATTTTGGGTTTTTGAAAGGATAACTGGATGCCTTTTATTTAATCTTATGACATGCTCAGTACTTCTACAGCAATAGGTTTTCTGCATACAATCAGAATTAGAGTTACACTGAATGGAGATGTTTGGGTTTTACCTATATACACAGTGCCTCTGAGGCTGCTTGGAATAAAATCCACTGCACAGTAAAACATCCAGATAGATTCGTTCACTCCAAAGAAGTCACATGCCGACTGTCTTCAGAGACATAACTCTGAATGACGATAGATTATAATTACCTTTTTTTTTTTTTTTAACAGAGGAAACGTCATAGAAGGCTTCAGAACAAAGGTTTTTGCATGGTTTCTCACCGGAGTTCCTGCACCTGAAGCTGCAGAGAGTAGCTGAAGGAGTTAGAGGAATTCGTGGGTAGCCTGTGTGTGCTACTTTATTGCCTTTCTGTCTGTCTGTCTGTGAGTTTTGCAGTACTGGGGAGGGTTCACTGAGCTGTGTCCTCAGCCCCTCCTTTCTGCTTTAGGTCTGAGACAGGGCCTTGCTTTGCTACACAGGCTGGCCTGGAACCAGCTCAGCAGCATCACAGCAGACCTTCACCTTGTGATTCTCCTGCCTCAGCTCCCTGAGTAGCTGGGATTTGCACATTATTGTGGGTGATTTTATCTGACAGCATCGTAACAGATTTCCTGAAAATGAGAGTCAATCGCTGTCCCCTCAGGAAAAAAGTCAATTTGTAATTTATAGTTTTCCCAGTGCTATCCCACAGCTAGTGAATTAGCTGCGGGTCTCTGTTCCCCTACCAGTGGTACGTGGGGGCCCATGGTGGGTGGAGAAGCGTCCTTAAGTTTCCATCATTATTCTTACACTTGACCACCAACAGAGGACCTTGCTGAGGGCTGAAGGGAAGAGCTGGTGTAAGGGAATGGGACCATGCCAAAATAAATGTCTTTGGACAAAATATGTTCGAGTCTTTCTGTTTACTTGTGCTAATGTGTTACCACTCACAGTTTTGCTAACCCCAAATACACTGAAATCCAAAGACTCACTGAAAACTGATGCACTTCCTAATGGCAGGCTTGGACCAGGGGATCTTGGTTCAAAATAGTGAAGCTTGGAGCAGATGGCTCAGGGGTTCAGAGTGCTTGCTGCTTTTCTAGGGGACCCAAATTCAGTTCCCAGCACCCACTTTTTTTTTTTTTTTTTTTTTTTTTTTTTTTTTTTTTTTTTTTTTTTTTTTTTTTTTTTTTTTTTTTGGTTTTTCGAGACAGGGTTTCTCTGTGTAGCTTTGCGCCTTTTCCTGGAACTCACTTGGTAGCCCAGGCTGGCCTCGAACTCACAGAGATCCGCCTGGCTCTGCCTCCCGAGTGCTGGGATTAAAGGCGTGCGCCACCACCGCCCGGCTCCCAGCACCCACTTTTAGTAGCTCACAACCACCTGTAAGTTGAGCTCCAGAAGAGTCTATGCTTTCTTCCGGTACCTACAGGCTTTTGCACTTACATACACTCCTACACATATACATAGCTAAAAATATAAAATAAAACCTTCTAAAATTATTTTTTAAATTGCTTTAAATCTGACACATCTGTATCCTAACATCTGGGAGGAGGGGAGAGGCTCCAGAGCTCAAGGCCAGCTGGTGCTGCATAATGAGACTGTGTGTCAAAAAATGTGAAAACCAAACAAAAAAATTAAAAATAAAAATAAAAGTAGTGGAACTTTTTTGTTTTCTGCTTACTAAATAGCACCCAAATTCTTGAGCTGGCATACTCTCACAACCCACTCTCAAACCTTTTTCCCAAATAAATCTTAAAAAAAAAAAAAAAAAAGCAGGGGAAGGGCAGCAGCTGGAGAGATGGCTCAGTGGTTAAGAGCCCTGGCTGTTCTTCCAGAGGTCCTGAGTTCAATTCCCAGCAACCACATGGTGGCTCTCAACCATCCATAATGAGATCTGGTGCCCTCTTCTGGCCTGCAGGGACACATGCAGGCAGAATACTGTATACATAATAAATAAATAAATCTTTAAAAAATTTTCCCTCTCCACACTGTCTCACCACTATTCTATGTTTACCTTTCAATTCCTTGTCTATGAGCACTAGAGTGCTAGACTTGACTGACCATTTGAATGGCTCCTCCTTCTTCCACTTCCTCCTCCTCCCCTTCCTCCCCCTCCTCCTCCCCCTGCCCCTCCTTCCTCCTCCTCCTCTTCTCTTTCTTCTCCCTGAGCAGATTGAACATGGATTTATGGAATGAGAAAGAACTCCAGAGAGTGGAAGTTCTCCAAGGGGAATAAGCTGATTGCCTTTTTAAACACCAAACAGAGCAGTTGTGGGAGTCCTAGATGGTGGGGAAGCGCCCTCGGGTTTGCTTTGGACCTGTTCTCTTCCCTCTGGGCTTCTCCCTTCACGTAAGGAGGAGTGCCGCCCAGCAGACACGGCCCTTCATCACCTGTAGTTGAACGTGTAAGCCGAGCTTCCCTGGCTGCTTCAGAGTTGGTGTCTCTTATATTCCAGTTCAAGCCTTTTCCAAAAAATTTAAAATCAGGAAGATATCCTCCTGCCATGTTTTCTTAAAACTCTTTCATTTCTCTTTTCAAATTTATACTTTTTAAAAATATTCTGTGTTTTCATTTATTTTTTATTTTATTTTATACATATGAGTATTTTTCCTGAGCTTCTATGTGTACCATGTACATGCTTGGTTTCTGTATGGGTAAGAAGCGGGCATCAGATCCCCTGAAACTGGAATTACAGACAGTTGTGAGCTGCCGTGTAGGTGCTGGGCATTGAACCCAGGTCCTCTGGAAGGCTAGCCACTGTTCTTAACTGCTGGTCCATTTCTACAGCACTCCATTTTAAAAAATGGAATTAATGTCTTTTGGGGGTATTAGGGCTGGGTCCAGTTTATTTTTGTAGTAATTTTGTCTAGTTACCCCCGTGTTAGGATTGAAGAGACCCTTGCCCCTCCACTGCTCTGTGACACTGCCGTTCTCAGGAACCAGATGTCTGGGTGGCTGTCTGTATATTCGTCCCCCTCTCTTTCAGCCTCTCCTCATCCACTTATTTACCTGTGCCAGTGTTCCTACTGCAGCCCCATGGCCTTGGTCATCAGAAGCCCAGCTCTAAAACACTGCCTGCATCTTCCTGGCCCTTAAAATTGCTAAGTGTATTTAGAAACAGCCTGTCAAGTTATATACAAAAACAAACAATATGCTTAATGCTGCTTTTATTGACTATTTAGATTTACATTAGGAAAGAATTATTCTTTACTGTTTGGATATCTTCAAATCCATGAATATATTTCCTATCAGCTTTTAGGCCTCACTGTATTTATGTTAATAATGTCTTCCTATTTTCTCCATAGCACTCTGGCATATTTTTATAGATTCTTTTTAAAATTATGACTTTATGTATGTGCTAGCTGGTTTTACGTCAACTTGATAGAGACATACATATCTGAGAAGAGGGAATCTCACTCAAAACATTATCTTTGTAAGATTGGCCTGAAGGCAAGTCTACAACATGTTTTTTGTTGTTGTTGTTGTTGTTTGTTTTGTTTTTGTTTTTTTAATTGATATGGGTGGGATCGGCCTATGGTGGGTGGTGCCAACCCTGGACAGGTGGTCATGAGGTATATAAGAAAGTAAACTGAGCAAGCCAGGAGGAGAAAGTCAGTGAGCAGCTCTCCTCCGTGGATTCTGCATCAGCTCCTGCCTCCAGCTCCTGCCTCCAGCTCCTGCCTCCAGGTTCCTGCCCTGACTTCCTTCAATAATGGATTATTACCTAGATGTATAAGATGAAATAAACCCTTTTCTCCCCAGGTTGCTTTTGGTCATGGTGTTTTATCACAGCAATAGAAACCCTAAGAATGAAGATGTATCTTGAGTGTTTTGTCTGCATGTATGTCTGTGTACCATGTAGGTGCCCGGTACTCAAGGAAACCAGAAGATGGCATTGGAGCCCCTGGAATGAGTTACAGATGACTGTGTGTCAGCCACCATGTGGATGGCCAGAATCAAATTCAGGTCCTCTGCAAGAGCGTCCAGTTCCTCAGTCCCCTGAGTCTCTAATCAGCTCAAGAGTCTTGCACATTTTTAAGAGATTTATTCCTAGGTTTTTGGCAGTTTTCAAGCTATAAATATTTTTTTAACGTTTGTTACAACTATACATTCAAATAAAATTTTAAATATTGTTTCTCATTCTTCCTTTAAATTATTAATTTTTCTGATATGACTGGCTGTAAGTTCTTTTTCATTATCCACAGACAACTGCAAATAGTATTTTTCTTTATATCATTTATTCATTTTTATTTTTATTTTTCTCTGGCTAGGTCCCTCAGAGGGTCTCTCTCTCTCTCTCTCTCTCTCTCTCTCTCTCCCATCATTGAGTGAACAGATAAATCCCTCAGGATCCTGTCAACCCTTCCTTTGTTCTGCCTGTGAAGAGTGAGCAATGATCTCTGGCTACCTGGATTTGTTTCTTCTGTTTACACAGGGCTCCTTTTCCCGACTCAGCCACTTCCCAGAGCACATGCCCGGAGCCTCAGGGCTTGCCTGCCTCCTGTCTGACTCCTCCCCAAGGCCGCTCTGGGCCCTTAACCTGCTCCCCTGTAACCAGGTACTGAGAAATCCTGTGTTCAATATCCAAGATTTTGCAATGATCACTTGGACCCATGAAATGGACACAGGTCCCCAGAGCACAGGGAGAAGGCTGAGAGACTGGGCAGCAGGCTTTCCTTGACCCAGAAGCCAATGTCCCAAATCCCCTATCCTGGCAAGAACTCTAATATGTTCTGTGAGGGTGGCCTCTGAATAGACTGAGCTGTGGCCTGTGTCCTTCATCTGTACTCTTAAGCACCTAGGCCAACAAGCATTTGTTAGATAACAGATATTTACCTTCTTTCCTCCATCCAAAGCATGAGAAATGCCTTCAAGTATCAAGGAATTTCTTTCCACACATTTTGAAGTTAATGAGAAAAAAAATCCTCCTCATTTTTAAATGTTCAGTGTACCATGGAGTTACAAGCTGCTCAGGAACAAAATGGCAAGAACTGTACCACAGTCTCATTTACTAGTGATTCTGCTCCCAAAAAAAAAAAGCTAAATTTGTAAACAAAACACTCAGCCCTCAGTTGTCATAGAAGGTCAAAGCTCTTCACGACTCTTCTGCCCACGTCTTGTGGCTCCTTCAACTTCTGCCCTAAAAGTTTTGTCTTTCATTCTAATTCTCCACTAAACCGGGCTTCCTACCAGCTTCTTAGTCTAGCTAGCAGCAACCCTGCAGAGGGCTTAAACACTACCTTTCCTAGGAGCATTTTCTACCCTGCTGCTCCCTACCAGCACCAATAGGAAGCACCCCTCTGTGACTGTGATGTACTGGTTTGTTTTTTATTTGTTTTTCAAAGATTTACTTAGTATTGTTTTGTGTGTGGTGATTTGCCTGCATTTATGTCTGTATACCATGTGCATGCCTGGTGCCTGTGGAGGTCAAAAGAAGGGGTTGGATCCCCTGGAATTTGAGTTATAGATGGTTGTAAGCTTCTATGAGGGTACTGCGAATCAAACCGTGGTCCTCTGCAAGCACAGTAAATTCTCATAACCCCTGAGCTATCACTCCAGTTCCTCTATGATGTATTTTTACAGTACTTTGAATTTTTCTGGTTCCATTGTTCCAACAAATTTTATATAGCTGTCTTCCCTGGAGACTAGAACACTCTGGGAAGAACCAGGTTGTTTTGCTTGTTGAATCACAAGGTCCTGGATCAGTACCTAGGACCCAGCAGAGGCAAAGCAGGTACCAAATGAAAGAATAAACAGTTAAAACCCTGAATTCTTTATATTCCTGCGTCGTTAGCTCTGTCCTGCACCGGCCACAAGGTTCCCACTGTTGGTATCCCCCCAAGAGCTGCTGGGAAATGTAATCTTCCCTAAGATGAGGACGGATGATTTAGGACTAAAAGCCTCTGCTCGGTTCCCAACACAAAGCAGACAGTCTGGGCTTGAATCCAGCTTCGCTGCTAACTATGTGGGCTGAGACAGGTGACATAATTTTCCTGTGCCTTGGCTACTCTGTTGATAAACTGATGATCCTAGTACTTGTCATAGGGGTGCTGTTGGAGGATCTGAGTTTAGTACAGTGTCTGCGCTTGGCAGGTGATGAATGACTATTGGACATTCTCTGCTCATGGAATAGTAAGCTAGGGAATAAAGAAGTCTGGGGAAAGCATTACCTTTTCTTATCAGGCAAAATCTGTGCATAATAATTACAAGACAAATGAAGAATCCGCCGCTCCCTCATTTCCCAAGGAGCATGGAGAACCTCACCAAGCCGTGGCTTTCCCATGGCTCGCTGCCCACTCCTCCACCTTCCAAGAGGACCGCACGTCTCCTGGCTCCCCATTTTATTCAAGTCACATACCCAAGTAACGACTCCACCCTTTGGACCAAGCTGCTCCTTACAATTGGCTAGCGGACCGTCGTCATCAGAATTCTTCTAACAAGGGAGTACTTGTTCCTGCCGCAGATGGTCTGCCTTGGTGAGGGGCTGTTCAGTCATCTTGTAATCTAGTAGTGGGAACACCAGCTGAAAAGGTGGGGCTCTAGTCACTGGTTTTAAATCTAATTGGGGTTACTGGGTTCTTAACAACCTAAAAGTGACGCCGAGCCCCAGAGAGTGGAAGAGTGGGTGCATTTAGGGAGACGTGGTGAATCCTCCTCTTTGAATTTCTGGTCTGACGCAAACTGACTGAGCCAGGGATGTCTTTTGAAAGGTGAATTCACTGGCTCTTCATCTTGCTCCAGCCAACTGCACCGAAAGAGTAATTGTCATAGACGTATCGGGAGCCCTGCCCAAGCCTTCCCTCCGAGGCTCACAGGACCTAGGCCATCAAGGGTTCCCTGAGTGGGTGGAAGAATCGGAGATACATTAGCATGGCCCACACTGTGGGGTGACTAGCTGGATGCCTGGCCCAAGACCCTGTCTTGCTAGCCATCTTCCGGCCAAGGTAGCCCCATGACAAAACTCTGACAGATGAGTTGTAAGGTAACCCTGTGCTGTGGTCTCTGGGAAAGAGAGGGTGGGGTGAGGGAGGTCGGGAGAGAGGGAGGGAGGAGAGAGGAAGGGGGAAGGGGATGCCTCCTTCCTGTTGTCTTGCATGGCGGCCATCTTATAATCGTAGGGAAGCAGGTGTGACAACAAATGCTCCCATGCTAGAGAAGCTGGGCGGGAAGAGAAGAGCCCAGGCTGGATGTCATCATGGAGCAGATGGGCCTGTCTTGGGCTGCCCACCTGTCCTTTGCGTTAGGGACACAAAGAAGGGAGACAGACCCCCGTCTGTTGGGGCATCTGTTGGTTGAGTTTCCTAGCCTACGTGGACTCCTGACTAATGAACTTGCATGCAGCCCAAAGCTTTACACCCATGTCTTATGAACACTAGTTCTCTTTCCGCTCTGGCTGGGTCTCTGTTCCTTGTAGGCCGGGCTCTGGGTTTGCTCATTTCTTATATTTTTGGTTGTGAGCCTAGCTGTTAACGATTGAACTGACTCTCCAGCCCTGCCCGTTTCTATAGCATTGGCATCCAGAAGGCATCCCATAGATGTTTGGTGAGTGTTCATTTCCTTTGAGATGGTGACCTTGTGACGGGTGCTATGGAAAGACCTCCAGATACTGCTATAATGGTCTTGCCAGGAAGGAAGACACCCAGTAGACTTTGTGCCCTTCCCTTTGACTAGCTAGCTTTGGAAACAGTGGTCTCCTCATAATTGGAGATTCCCCGGGGGTCTCATGATGACAGTAGGAAAAGGCTGATGCTGGGTGCCAGCCAGAGGGAGAGCTTGTCTCCCAGAAGAGATTTCATAGTTCTGACAACCTGTCAGACCAGACTCTTGCCTGAAAGATTGGAGCTAAAGCAATGGTGATGGGCGGGACCATGCCTTGACCAGAACTGCTGAATTATGCATACCTCCTTGACCAAGACTGCTTATTTATGCACACGTTTTCTGCATTCCACTTTTACCTGTGGGCAGATGGCCTATCTCAGTTTGTTAGGGCTGCCAGGGCCCAGGATGTGACCCTGACAGTCTGGTGGTGATGAGTCTAGTCACAGAGTGGTGGTGACAAGCTTCTAACTGGGTGCTTGTGTTCCTGGGCAGAGGCAAAGCCATGGTCCACAAGCGGACTCCCCTAGGCCCTTTATTTCATGATAATGACAAGCAAAGCCTTTCAATACATAGAAAAACTCAGACTTTTCTCTAGACAAAAACTGTGAGGGCTTCTCTGAGACACAGAATTAGCCTCAATCAGAGCAGAATGCAGTGGTAGGAAGGATAAGGCAGAAGGCAGTGAGGTGGTTTTTCTTCTAGCCTGGGGGCTCCTTCTTTGCTATTTGGAAGTGTGCTCAACAATGGCTGATTAAGAAATGCCATTCTTGCTGGGCGGTGGTGGTGCATGCCTTTCATCCCAGCACTCGGAAGGCAGAGCCAGGTGGATCTCTGTGAGTTCTTCGAGGCCAGCCTGGGCTACAGAGTGAGTTCCAGGATAGGCTCCAAAACTACACAGAGAAACCCTGTCTCAAAAAAAAAAAAAAAAAAAAAAAAAAAAAAAAAAAAAGAAAGAAAGAAAGAAAGAAAGAAATGCCACTCTTGACCTTCTGCCTTCATTAAGGCTGAGGAGAGCTGCCTCAGACGTGCTGGTGGAGGGTGACTCCTCAGGACTGTCTTTCCTCATCTGCCTTCGCCATTGCCCGTGGCGGTTTCCATTTCCTTCAGCCTGGCTGGCTACTGAGCCAATTACCCAGGGACTTTCTGTTATTTGTATCAGCTGCCCTCCTTCCTCCACAGTTTCTGCTTTTAAAATGCTTATGCAACAACCTTAGACCTGCCGGGGTCTTTGGACTTCAGAGGATGTAATGATATCAGATCGAATACTCATCTCATAACCTGTGGAAAGCCTGAGACCTCCTTCAAGATTTCTTCTGATTCCCTGCCGACTTCCCTCTGGCCTGGGGGACGCCCCAGCTTCTGCTTCCTTCACCAGAAGAGTCTGTGCTCGTGTGTTGTGTGCTGAGCCCTTCCGTACATTGCATTCGCGGGATCGAGGCGCTGCACTGCAACATTTCATGTACAGCTCTCTTTTCCAAGAAGACAGTTTCTATCACTCAATATAGATAACACGCTAACACTTCCACATGACCCATAAACACATTCTTAGTGAGTCGGGTGTGATAAGCATCTATTTTGTGCTGGCCTTTGTCAGGGCCAAGGATCCTTCAGTGACTCACTGGAGCAGTGATGGAGACAGATGTTGGGACAGGAGAGGCACAGTAAATACCCATATAGAGTACTGAGCAGGCACTGTGATGCTGTGTCAAGGGCCACAGGGACACACTGTATACTCTGCAGGCACAAGGTTCCGAAAGGTTCCGTGTAGCTTCATTTCTTATGCTGATGAGTGGAGTTGCAGCCCCACTTAGATCCATGACTTCCTTTACAAGGCCTTCCTCTATTATGGAGGTCCTGCCAGAAGTCCCCCTAATCCTACCCACACCAGAAACAAGCCTCATATGCATTTGTACTAGAAAAAGCCACTCAGGTTGAGGAGAAATTGATGGTAAGACCTATGTGAGCCCAGGAAGGAAAATGTCACTGTGCTGTGTTTAGGTGGAAGCCCTGTCAGCCCATATACCCAAGGAGTCTGAGATGACTAGGTGGAAGCCTCACCTCTCTCTCCCCAGATCCCGCCCCTAAGAAAGCCCACCAAGAGTCAGCCCCTCCCTGGGGCTGCTCAAGACCACGCCCACAAGCTACTTAAGACCCAGTCGCTATACCTGCCAGGTACTCTTGCCCTACCTTCCCAGAGTCACCTGGGAGTTGCTTCGCTGTTTATTAAACCTGGACTTAATAATTCAGCTTGACTGGTTTATTACATCAGCAGCTGAGGACACCCAGTAACCAAGGATCCCAAACCTACCATGCTGAAGGTTGAAGTTTATTCTTTTAAACAGTTAAGTATTCCACACCTGACCTTGTGCCTTTACATAATTTTTTCCCCTAGATTTTACACATTAGTAAATGATTAATTTTTTTTCTGCTACTGGTCTGCTTATAGTGTGTGTGTGTGTGTGTGTGTGTGTGTGTGTGTGTGTGTGTAAGTGTGTAAACGTGGGCTTTAGCACCACCTAGTGGCATGTTTTCCCTTGTGGTTTCTTGAGTAAAAAATACTAAAAGTTACCATTAATCCAAAGAGGGAAAATAAATTCTATTTTCAAATTCGATTCAAAGCTGCTCTTTAATGGGGTTTGGCTTCCTGACATCCAAGACTGTCTTCCCAACAGCTGTGCTTCTCTGTGCAGCCAGATGTGAAGGAAGTCAGCCTCTGGCTGGCCTTCCACCACAGTGGTACCTGGTGATTTTAAGGTATACTTATGGCCGTTTCTCAGTGCCAGCCTCCTGAGCCAGCCAAAGCTAGCTCCCAGAGATCACCGACGGCCTGCTGACTGGACAAACCTGAGCTGGTTGCTCACCTCAAAGCTCTGGTATCAGCTTTGCAAAGCGTAAGGCAGACCAGGAATAATGAGAATTAGATGTTAGAGTTCATCTAGGCTTTTTGAAAAGAAGGCTCAGGACTGAGTAAGAATCAGAGTCCAAGGGTAGTAAAAAAAAATATCAAGGCACAGGATTTCAAGAATTTTAGGTCCAAATTGTCAGGTGATACTTTCTTTAGAAGCGATGGGTTGGTGGGAAGCCTCCTGGAATAAACATCCTAGCCATTTGCCCAGACAGAAGATGCCCAGAACATGAAAGTGACATTGACATTGACATTGGTGGTGTCAGTAAGT